>NC_134354.1:717584524-717774524 GCF_048569485.1 Anomaloglossus baeobatrachus
TTATTCTATTTTGGTATGGGATTGCCTGATGCTTATGTAGCGCCGATGTTATTGCGCATGCGCTCTGGCTGGGACGTTTGCACGTCATGGGGATCACATGATCAGGTCACGTGACACACAATGGCGGCGCCCACCGGCGTCCTTAGGTTGCATGGCGATTTTTCTTCCTTTTCCATGTCCATGCTGGTAAGCAATTTTCTTTGATTAAAACGGTTATTTAAGACACACTAACCACAGTTTGCCTCACTTTCCCCTGAGGAAGCTACAACTCCTTGTAGCGATACGCGTGGGGTCACCACCCCACCCTTCTCACGCAATCGTTTTGCCATTTACCCCTTGCAAAATTTCTCTGGGTGTGTGCCATGCTTTAAACTTGTTCCAGATATGTGCTCCTAAGGCAGGTCATTATTATGTGGCTTGGAGGTAATTATATGTAGTATTATTCTGTGATTGTTTGAGTCTTATTCATCATGTTACACTTACTGCTTGTTACTGATTGAGCAAAGTTTTTTGGCTGTCACATTTGCCCTGACTTATTATCTTGGGTTTTTTGTGGCCTGTTGAGAGGGTGGGGTGTATTTTGGTGGCATATACCATTGGCATCAAATATGTGTATAAGCTTTGGCTTTTTAATTGTTTTTAATGAACATCTGTGTGTTTGTATGTTTTTTTGATATAATAAAACGCTATTGTATGGTTATTTCTGGTGATCCCACTTTTTGCACATTTCTTTTCTCTTGTGTATTCTATCCTCTAATGTAGGGGTCTAGTTGTAATAAAAAAAAATTCACTTTTATATAACATAATCTCTTGGTGATCCCTTGTTAGGTATAATCAATAGTATGTTACCTAGCAGGAAAATTTAGAAAACTTCAAAACTTGGTAAAGGGATACAAGTGAAAAAATAATGCAAAAAAAAAAAATATGCATAGTAAAAACGCCTATCGGGTGGCAATTTGCCTATGAGACAGTAACATTTAACCAAAACCACAAACCATGCAACAGATACGTAAATGGAAGCAAGATGTACCTTAAAGTGATCTAGCAGTCCACAAGATCATATGACCTCTACCCCGACGAGCATTTCAACTGGCACCTTCATCAAGGTGTGTCAAAAGGCGGTTTTAGATTGGATGGCTGACAATGCCTGCAGTTCCTAGTACTTTGCATTCATCCTCTGTAAGATTGCGTTTATAGAGTCATATCAGACTGTAATCCTTTATGGGATGTTAAGATGGTGTTTATCCTCTAATGTAGGGGTCTAGTGGGGCTGTATAATAAGCATTCATTCTACTGGGGAATTACAGTGGTGGCTACCGGTATTCTCTGCGCAAGCGTGTTGTGACGCTGTGAGTTATACACTAAGTCCCAACAAATTGCTACTGCGCATGCGCCGCCGAGCTGGTATACTTTGCGTTTGTAAAATTATTCTGCCTAATAAAAGTGTATCATCATACTTACATATTGTTGTGCGCTACCTATAATACCTTATATACTTGAGAAATATGAGTTTTGATTATCAACAGCGCTGTTTTATTGGCGCATGCGCCGTAGAGACTTAGGGAGGGTTTCAGCCGAATCATGTGATTCGGCCAAAATGGCGGCCGCCATGCAGAAACGCTACATACTATAACGCTGTACTCTCCAAAACTGCAAGCTGGTGAGTGATTATCTAATTTGTTGTACGATTTAAATATGGCACACTTTGGACTACATACTGTCTGCCTTTCTTCCCCTGAGGAAGCCTCCTGTATGGAGGCAATACGCGTGGGGTAACTTTGCCTAAGTAACCCACCCCTCCTGACAATTTGGTTTCCTGCTTTGTTCGTGCTCCCTTGTACTTTAGGATAGTGAGTAAGGGCTTCTCCACAACACTCCTAGGCTACTGAAAAGGGCTTATGTATCATTATCTGGTTAGCATGCACAGCAACAGCAGGTATTGACTGTGCTATTATTTTATATGCAAGCTTTACCTTATGCTTGCTCTGCATTCTGTGTGCCCTAACCGGGACTATTAGCCTTCAGACTTGATTGTTTATACAGGGACTGACTTATACAGACTACTCGTACTGGTTAAATGCATGCCTTGATTTCCATCTGGCATATCATAGTATCATAGTTTTTAAGGTTGAAGGGAGACTCTAAGTCCATCTAGTTCAACCCGTAGCCTAACATGTTGATCCAGAGGAAGGCAAAAAAACCCCAATGTGGCAAACAAGTTCCAATGGGGAAAAAATTTCCTTCCTGACTCCACATCCGGCAATCAGACTAGTTCCCTGGATCAATACCCTGTCATAAAATCTAATATACATAACTGGTAATATTACATTTTTCCAGAAAGGCATCCAGGCTCTGCTTAAATGTTAGTAGTGAATCACTCATTACAACATCATGCGGCAGAGAGTTCCATAGTCTCACTGCTCGTACAGTAAAGAATCCTCGTCTGTGATTATGATTAAACCTTCTTTCCTCAAGACGTAGCGGATGCCCCCGTGTTCCAGTCGCAGGCCTAGGTGTAAAAAGATCTTTGGAAAGGTCTCTGTACTGTCCCCTCATATATTTATACATTGTGATTAGATCCCCCCTAAGCCTTCGTTTTTCCAAACTAAATAACCCCAAGTTTAATAACCTGCCTTGGTATTGCAGCCCACCCATTCCTCTAATAATCTTGGTGGCTCTTCTCTGCACCCTCTCCAGTTCAGCTATGTCCTTCTTATATATCGGTGACCAGAATTGTACACAGTATTCTAAGTGCGGTCGCACTAGTGACTTGTACAGAGGTAGAACTGTATTTTTTTCATGAACACTTATACCTCTTTTAATACATCCCATTATTTTATTAGCCCTGGCAGCAGTTGCCTGACACTGTCCACTAAAGTGAAGTTTACCATCCACCCATACACCCAAGTCTTTTTCTGTGTCTGTTTTACCCAGTGTTCTACAATTAAGTACATAATCATAAATGTTATTTCCTCTACCCAAGTGCATGACCTTACATTTATTTACATTAAACTTCAATTGCCACTTCTCAGCCGAATCCTCCAATTTACATAAATCTCCCTGTAATATAAAATGATCCTCCTCTGTATTGATTACCCTGCAGAGTTTAGTATCATCTGCAAATATTGAAATTCTACTCCGCATGCCCCCAACAAGATCATTTATAAATATGTTGAAAAGAAGCGGGCCCAATACTGACCCCTGTGGTACCCCACTATGAACTGAGACCCAGTCCGAGTACGTACCATTAATAACCACCCTTTGTTTCCTATCACTGAGCCAGTTTTTAACCCAGTTACACATATTTTCCCCTATCCCCATTATTCTCATTTTATGTACCAACCTTTTGTGTGGCGCCGTATCAAAAGCTTTTGAAAAGTCCATATACACAACATCCACTGCATTTCCCTGGTCCAGGCTTGAACTTACCTCTTCATAGAAGCTGATCAAATTAGTTTGACAGGATCAATCCCTCATAAACTCATGTTGATACTCTGTCATAAGGTTATTTTTCTTGAGATACTCCAGTATAGCATCTCTCAAGAAACCCTCAAGGATTTTACCAACCGTAGAGGTTAAACTTACCGGCCTATAATTTCCCGGCTCAGTTTTTGTCCCCTTTTTGAATATTAGCACCACATTTGCTATGCGCCAGTCCTGCGGTACCGACCCTGTTATTAAGGAATCTGAGAAGATTAAAAATAATGGTCTATCTATCACAGAACTCAATTCCTGTAGTACTCTGGGGTGTATGCCATCCGGGCCCGGAGATTTGTCAACCTTAGTGATTTCAACTGTTGTATTGATGCTGTGCCTATCTCTGTACCCTGTCTATATACTTCACTGAATATAGCTAAGCTTTCTTCAGGGGGTCCATATTTATTATTATTTTTTGTCCAGGGTTACATCCTGTGTGTACATTACAACACGCCAACCCTGAGCTTGGCTTACACTATCTGGCCTTGTCTTTATTACAGACGCTTTAGGAGTGCTCTATATACCTGTGACCCTATTCCTGTCATCTTAGGGGCCTTACAGCCTTTGTCATCAGATGCTGATTTAATGTGCATTTTTGTGGTACCTTAACCTTTATGAATATTACTGTGCACGTTGCATAGCAGGTTGCATTATTTCCTATATGAGGGGTGTTGAACAACACTGATCTATTTGAGCATCTACATTATATGTTCCTTTGGCTTGGGGATGCATGTCTGTTTTTAGTGTTTTTAATTGTCCTTTTGTGTGCCTTCACTCCCAGTGTGGAGATCCATGTATATTTCTATTTGTAATAAAAAAAATAAAATTTTACTTTTATATAACATAATCTCTTGGTGATCCCTTGTTAGGTATACTCTTTCTCTTCTCCCTTTTGGTCTATTTATTCGTATACCTGGAGATCCCATTAGGTGGTGCCCTTCCCTCTTAAACAATACTATTGATTATGTAACTGTCCGTGATAAACTGGCACTCCACTTTCATGTATGTGGATTCCGTCTCTTACCCTGATTACCTAGATTGTATTTAAATAAACACACTTATTTATTTTACTTTTGAGTTGTTTTTTTCTTTCCTCTCCTCTTTTGTTGTAAATATACCAACCTGTCCATTAGGCTATAATGTCCATAATTCATGTGTATCCACTAAGTATACCTTTTTATATTACTTGACATTAATTTGTAGGATCTCAGAGTGGTGTTACACATTTTTCATTTGATCATTGCTACTAAAACCGCATTTACATGTTTTGCTTCACCTTTCATCCAGCGGTACTTGGGCATACAAAATGATGCAGAACATCATGTGACCTGCATGCAGAAGAGTTACGTGTTTCATTTAGGCTCATAGGAGGCATAGATCGAACATGTCCTCTCCCTGTAGCAGCTACACCACCAACCCAAGCAGCACCACAATCACGTCCATCTCCCCAATTGGAAGTTCTCATGTTTTTATCACCCAAAAATAATTACAAGTAAAGACAAGACTGTATTGGGCCTGGATGCACCTCTCTGGATTATAGGAGTCTGTATCAGGCTGTATTACAGCTGCATGCACCAGGCTTTATTAGGGCAGTCTGCACCAGGCTGTATTAAGACTGTATGGACCAGGATGTATTAGGGTTGGATGCACAAGGCTGGATTAGGCCTGTATGGACCAGGTTGTATTAGGAGCTGGATGCGCGAGGCTGGATTAGAGCAGTATGGACCATGCTGTATTAGAGATGTATGCACAAGGCTGTATTAGGCCTCTGTGGACCAGGCTGTATTGGGGCTGGTTGTACTAGGTTGTATTATGTCTGTATGGACCAGGCTGCATTAGGGCTGCATGAACAGGGCTGGATTATGCCTGTATGGACTGAGCTTTATTAGGCTGGATTAGAGCAGTCTGGACCAATTTCATGCAATGTTTGGTTCCACACTCACAAGGTGCCGCTACAGTGTCATTCACATTGTAGTAAACAATAGGATAAAGAGTTGCACACCAGTCACAATGTATAGGGGAATAATGAAAAGCATAACTGCTATAGGAATACTAGACTGAAAAATACAATGGACTATGTGAAATAAGTGAAAAACATGAAAATGGTATCTGCATAACTGCTATGAAAAATAGAAATGAGAGATATTTAGCCATTGTATTGATCAATGCAAAGGAGCCCCAAAACCAAACGCCAAGGTAATCTCTATTTTTGGGGTCCCTAACCTATGTGTAACCTCACCTGCAGTTAAAAAACTTGCTCTGTATGGGAAGCAAGGGACCAAGCTATATATGTGTGAAATAAGAGACATGGCTATGGGTGGGGCAGGGTTCTCAGACAAAAAGTGCATACTAACTAAAGAATGTATGTCTGGAACACCAATGGTGTGAACAGGGTGCAAGACTCAAAAATATACAACTAAACAATAGGATAAAGAGTTGCACACCAGTCACAATGTATAGGGGAATAATGAAAAGCATAACTGCTATAGGAATACTAGACTGAAAAATACAATGGACTATGTGAAATAAGTGAAAAACATGAAAATGGTATCTGCATAACTGCTATGAAAAATAGAAATGAGAGATATTTAGCCATTGTATTGATCAATGCAAAGGAGCCCCAAAACCAAACGCCAAGGTAATCTCTATTTTTGGGGTCCCTAACCTATGTGTAACCTCACCTGCAGTTAAAAAACTTGCTCTGTATGGGAAGCAAGGGACCAAGCTATATATGTGTGAAATAAGAGACATGGCTATGGGTGGGGCAGGGTTCTCAGACAAAAAGTGCATACTAACTAAAGAATGTATGTCTGGAACACCAATGGTGTGAACAGGGTGCAAGACTCAAAAATATACAACTAAACAATAGGATAAAGAGTTGCACACCAGTCACAATGTATAGGGGAATAATGAAAAGCATAACTGCTATAGGAATACTAGACTGAAAAATACAATGGACTATGTGAAATAAGTGAAAAACATGAAAATGGTATCTGCATAACTGCTATGAAAAATAGAAATGAGAGATATTTAGCCATTGTATTGATCAATGCAAAGGAGCCCCAAAACCAAACGCCAAGGTAATCTCTATTTTTGGGGTCCCTAACCTATGTGTAACCTCACCTGCAGTTAAAAAACTTGCTCTGTATGGGAAGCAAGGGACCAAGCTATATATGTGTGAAATAAGAGACATGGCTATGGGTGGGGCAGGGTTCTCAGACAAAAAGTGCATACTAACTAAAGAATGTATGTCTGGAACACCAATGGTGTGAACAGGGTGCAAGACTCAAAAATATACAACTAAACAATAGGATAAAGAGTTGCACACCAGTCACAATGTATAGGGGAATAATGAAAAGCATAACTGCTATAGGAATACTAGACTGAAAAATACAATGGACTATGTGAAATAAGTGAAAAACATGAAAATGGTATCTGCATAACTGCTATGAAAAATAGAAATGAGAGATATTTAGCCATTGTATTGATCAATGCAAAGGAGCCCCAAAACCAAACGCCAAGGTAATCTCTATTTTTGGGGTCCCTAACCTATGTGTAACCTCACCTGCAGTTAAAAAACTTGCTCTGTATGGGAAGCAAGGGACCAAGGTATATATGTGTGAAATAAGAGACATGGCTATGGGTGGGGCAGGGTTCTCAGACAAAAAGTGCATACTAACTAAAGAATGTATGTCTGGAACACCAATGGTGTGAACAGGGTGCAAGACTCAAAAATATACAACTAAACAATAGCCATGTCTCTTATTTCACACATATATAGCTTGGTCCCTTGCTTCCCATACAGAGCAAGTTTTTTAACTGCAGGTGAGGTTACACATAGGTTAGGGACCCCAAAAATAGAGATTACCTTGGCGTTTGGTTTTGGGGCTCCTTTGCATTGATCAATACAATGGCTAAATATCTCTCATTTCTATTTTTCATAGCAGTTATGCAGATACCATTTTCATGTTTTTCACTTATTTCACATAGTCCATTGTATTTTTCAGTCTAGTATTCCTATAGCAGTTATGCTTTTCATTATTCCCCTATACATTGTGACTGGTGTGCAACTCTTTATCCTATTGTTTAGTTGTATATTTTTGAGTCTTGCACCCTGTTCACACCATTGGTGTTCCAGACATACATTCTTTAGTTAGTATGCACTTTTTGTCTGAGAACCCTGCCCCACCCATAGCCATGTCTCTTATTTCACACATATATAGCTTGGTCCCTTGCTTCCCATACAGAGCAAGTTTTTTAACTGCAGGTGAGGTTACACATAGGTTAGGGACCCCAAAAATAGAGATTACCTTGGCGTTTGGTTTTGGGGCTCCTTTGCATTGATCAATACAATGGCTAAATATCTCTCATTTCTATTTTTCATAGCAGTTATGCAGATACCATTTTCATGTTTTTCACTTATTTCACATAGTCCATTGTATTTTTCAGTCTAGTATTCCTATAGCAGTTATGCTTTTCATTATTCCCCTATACATTGTGACTGGTGTGCAACTCTTTATCCTATTGTTTAGTTGTATATTTTTGAGTCTTGCACCCTGTTCACACCATTGGTGTTCCAGACATACATTCTTTAGTTAGTATGCACTTTTTGTCTGAGAACCCTGCCCCACCCATAGCCATGTCTCTTATTTCACACATATATAGCTTGGTCCCTTGCTTCCCATACAGAGCAAGTTTTTTAACTGCAGGTGAGGTTACACATAGGTTAGGGACCCCAAAAATAGAGATTACCTTGGCGTTTGGTTTTGGGGCTCCTTTGCATTGATCAATACAATGGCTAAATATCTCTCATTTCTATTTTTCATAGCAGTTATGCAGATACCATTTTCATGTTTTTCACTTATTTCACATAGTCCATTGTATTTTTCAGTCTAGTATTCCTATAGCAGTTATGCTTTTCATTATTCCCCTATACATTGTGACTGGTGTGCAACTCTTTATCCTATTGTTTAGTTGTATATTTTTGAGTCTTGCACCCTGTTCACACCATTGGTGTTCCAGACATACATTCTTTAGTTAGTATGCACTTTTTGTCTGAGAACCCTGCCCCACCCATAGCCATGTCTCTTATTTCACACATATATAGCTTGGTCCCTTGCTTCCCATACAGAGCAAGTTTTTTAACTGCAGGTGAGGTTACACATAGGTTAGGGACCCCAAAAATAGAGATTACCTTGGCGTTTGGTTTTGGGGCTCCTTTGCATTGATCAATACAATGGCTAAATATCTCTCATTTCTATTTTTCATAGCAGTTATGCAGATACCATTTTCATGTTTTTCACTTATTTCACATAGTCCATTGTATTTTTCAGTCTAGTATTCCTATAGCAGTTATGCTTTTCATTATTCCCCTATACATTGTGACTGGTGTGCAACTCTTTATCCTATTGTTTAGTTGTATATTTTTGAGTCTTGCACCCTGTTCACACCATTGGTGTTCCAGACATACATTCTTTAGTTAGTATGCACTTTTTGTCTGAAAACCCTGCCCCACCCATAGCCATGTCTCTTATTTCACACATATATAGCTTGGTCCCTTGCTTCCCATACAGAGCAAGTTTTTTAACTGCAGGTGAGGTTACACATAGGTTAGGGACCCCAAAAATAGAGATTACCTTGGCGTTTGGTTTTGGGGCTCCTTTGCATTGATCAATACAATGGCTAAATATCTCTCATTTCTATTTTTCATAGCAGTTATGCAGATACCATTTTCATGTTTTTCACTTATTTCACATAGTCCATTGTATTTTTCAGTCTAGTATTCCTATAGCAGTTATGCTTTTCATTATTCCCCTATACATTGTGACTGGTGTGCAACTCTTTATCCTATTGTTTAGTTGTATATTTTTGAGTCTTGCACCCTGTTCACACCATTGGTGTTCCATTCACATTGTAGTGTCTGACAGGTAACCTGAGGTCTCCTAGTTGCTCAGCTTGAGCCTGGTGTCGGATGATTCATTTCCATTGCTCTCCAGCCCTGCAGGAGTTAATTCTTGTGGATTTACTACTAGGAGCAGGTTGCTAATTACCACCCACAGCTGTTTCTTTCCTATTTAATGTATGGGAGCCTGTGGTTGTGAGATGATAATAGCTTCAGCATAGCTCAAGTGATTCCGGTCTTAGTGGTGATCCAGTCTTTGGTGATCTGTAGCGTAAACTTCGCTCTTGTGCCTACTTTTCCAGGAATTGTCACCTGCCAAATGTAATTATGACATAGGTAACAGGGAATTACTCATTATCAAGTTGGCATTTGAGGAATGGTGACATTTCCTGGGAGTGGCCAACCATCCGGTTATTGTGATCAACGACCACAAGAATCTCTTTTATCTCGAGACCGCTACGCGCCTTTCCCTGAGGCAAGCTTGGTGGTTCTTGTCTTTTAACAGGTTCAACTTTTTTGTCACCTACCACCCTGGTTCTAAGAACACTGATGCAGATACCTTGTCCAGGTGTTTTCCTGGGGGAGAACCTCAGGAGGAACTGGTGCCCATCCTACGGAAAGGGGTAGTTGTGTCAGCAGTCAGTACTGAGATAGTGTCTGAGATTGCTGAGGCCCAGAATGATGCATCATCAGGTGTTTCAGCAAAAAAAAAAAATTTGTTCCCCTGAACCTTTGGCTTAAAATTTTGGAGGAGTACCACAATTCTGTTCTTGCTGGTCACCCTAGGGTGAAGGGTACATTAGACCTCATTTTTGGTGACCCAGGCTCCGTAGGGATGTGGCCTCCTATGTATCAGTGTGTACTGTCTGTGTGCAATCCAAACCTTTGCATTCTCTTCCGTCTGTGTGTTTGCTATTGTTGGGTGTGCCTATCAAACCCTGGATGGATATATCCATGGACTTCATTATGGATCTGCTCCCCTCTATTGGCAACAGTTATTTTAGTGGTGATTAACATGTTCTCTAAAATAACCCACTTTGTTGCCCTACCATCTCTGCCTAATGCTAAAACATTAGCCCAGGTTTTCATTCGTGAGGTAGTTAGACTCCATGGAGTTCTGTCTGTCTGATAGGGGAACTCAGTTCATCTCAAACTTTTGGAAAGTATTCTGCTCCAGGTTTGGGATCAGATTGTCACACTCTTTGGACCTCCATCCACAGTTCAATGGTCAGACGGAATTAATTAATAAAAATCTAAGACAGTATTTGCGCTGCTTTGTTTCTGATAATCAAAGGGAGTGTTCGGTATTCCTTCCCCTGTTGGAATTTGCTATTAACTACCACCGTCATTAGTCCTCTGGGGTACTGCCCTTTTTCTCCCTCTATGGTCAACATCCTGAGTTTTATACATTGCGCAAGGGTTACTCTTCCTAGGTACTGCAGAAGGACCAGACGAGGTCCATTTTATTGTCTATATGGTGTAATGTTCCAGGGCACTTACATAGTATGATCACTAGATATAATCGAGTGGCTGACTATAAACATGTGCCTTGTCCGGACCTGTGTGTGGTTGACTGAGTGTGTTTGTCCACAAAAAATATTAAGCTGAAGTTACCTTCTCTTAAGTTGGGTCCTTGTTTCATTATTCCTTTTAAAGAAATTTGTGGGTCCGGAAACCCCGCTTCCCATCCCTTATCCTCCTATTTTGGTGGAGGGCGCACTGTAGTTTGAGGTATCTAAAATTATTGATTCTTGGGTGGTGCGTTATTCCCTTCAGCATCTGGTACACTAGCGGGGTTATGGTCCTGAGGAGAGGACTTGAGTGTCAGCATCAGACATCCATACGGATCGCCTGGTCAGGGCCTTCCATCGCAGACATTTGGACAGACCCAGGTCTGTGCGACTTGAGGGTCCAGAGGCCCGTCGTAGAGGCAGGGGTACTGTCATGCGGTGTTCGATTCCACACTCGCAGAGTGCCACTACGGTGTCGGACTCTGTTGATGTGACACCCCTGGACTATCAGGTCGTCACAAAGTACTGCACAAACTGCCCTTCCGTGCAGTATTCCAAGTCCCTCATGGTTCTGGGTCCCTATCTTAGTAGTGTTGCCTCCAACAGCAAATCAAATCCTAGATACACCCTGCACCACACCCACCAGCCACTCCAGTGGACGGCTTGAGTGGAATAGAGTTGCCCACCTGGGGGGTCCGGAAGGTGAGGTGAGGTGAAGAGTGTAGTTAGAAGAAGAGTTTGTCAGGGAGAGTGAGTAAGAGGAGGTCGGGAGCGGTGGCTCCCAAGAGAAGCTGTCTAGGTTGCAGACGGTGGTATGGACCTAGAGGAGTCGGCCCCCCGCAGGGGATTGTGGCAAGGTGCCTGGACCTGTCGAGGAGGACAGCCGGCAGCCTAGCACTATCACTCGTCTGGGACCGAAGGCATGGCGAGGTACACGGACCCTAGGTCGGGGAGTACTTCAGGCAACCCGACAATTCACCTGAGGAGAATGGAGCCTTTATGATCTGTTCCCACCCGCTCCAGAATTGGGGCACTAGTGCAACAAGGGGGATTGGACTTTCCAATCCAAAACCGTCCTGAAAATCCCAAGCGTGAGCCCTGAGAGCAAGCTCCCGCACTTAGCCACAGAGGGGAGCGGGGCCTGGTAAGTTTCAGACTACTGGGCCACCATGTTGAAGTTAAACTTAGTGCCAGGAGGCAGGTCACGGATCACCAGGCAACACTATGGGGGACGAGACCCGTACGAGCTCCCCTCAGCGGCAGCGGCACCCAGAGAGTTGGTTTACCCGGTTGTCAGCGTCTGCTTTTTGACTAAGTGAGTACGAGAGTGACCCCTGCATCCCACACTGAGTCCCGGGGCCTCCCCCCCTACCCGTGGAGGGCTGCGACTCCTGGCTGGCCCACTTCATCACCCCGGGTACTTCCAACAGCAATGGCGGTACTCCCAAATTACCGTACACCACAGGTGGCGTCACAAACTATATCAATTCCCCTGTAAATACTCCCTCTTCATTTGAGTTGCCGCATGACCCCGGGTCCGGAGACCCTCGAGCCACAGCGAACTTGGATCCGAGCAGCTCAGCTGCTTCCACGTGGAGGGCACATTGACATTGTAGTGTCTGACAGGCAACTTGAGGTCTCCTAGTTGCTCATCCTGAGCCAGGCGTTGACTGGTTCATTTCCATTCCTCCCCAGGGCTGTAGGAGTTAATTCCTGTGGATTTGTGTGTGACTAGGAGCAGGTTTCTAATTACCATTCAAAGCTGTCTCTTTACTATTTAAGGTATGGGAGCCTGTGGTGCAGAGCTGATAATAGCTTCAGCTTAGCTCCAGTGATTTTGGTCCAGTGGTGATCCAGTCTTTTGTGACCTGTAGTTGCTATTTTGAGTGATGTAGAAGTTTCCCTTGCTTCCTTTTTATTTATTCCCCTGTAAATGTATTGTCTCTTCTTTGTGTTTGAGTGCAGTGTGTATGAGTTTTCGTTCTCCCTTATCTGTGTCGATTCTGTGGGTTTTGTTATTGTGTTTCTGGCCCGCCACAAGGTTGAGGGAGAGGGGAGTAAGATCAGGGCTCGGACAGGAGACAGGGTCACGCTGGGTGCTCAGACCTCACTATCATTGAGTGTAACTCTTAAATAAGGGACAGCGCAGGGTCTCAAGTTTGAGAGCCAGCTTAGGAGCCCCTGTTCTGTCATTTCTTACCCCCTAATAACCAGGCTGAATTAGGGCTGGATGCACAAGGCTTAATTGGCCTGTATGCCCCAAGCTGGACTAGAGATGTCTGCACCAGGTGTGGAAGTTCTCAGAATGGCATCACAACTTATACAGGTTGGGTCCCGTGGTGTTCTGGCCAATCACTGTCATTCCAATACTCAGCATGGCTGTGATGGGTCCAGAATGCCAGCAGTCTATACAGTGAGGGGATTGAGCTTGAGCATCTCATACTTTTTGTAGTAGCTAAGTTTGTGCATTGCAGCTTTGACATACTCACTTAGGTCTGCAAAACACTTCCGTGCCGCCGGTATGTGTTTAGGACGTTTTTACCAATGTTATCCTATGGTAACAGGCACACACACGTAAAATCACACGGAACGTGTGTGCGTGTGGATTGGACATGTGTGCGTTTCTCCGGCATCACACAGACACGGACCCGCTAAAGTCAATGGGTCCGTGCCTGCACGTACGTGACATGTAGCATGTACGTGTGCTATCCGTACTGTCCGTATAAAATGTATTGCGTAGCATGACTAGGGGATGTGTACCTCGCCCATGCGAGCAGCCGGATCTCTGCTGCTGCTCGGACCCGGATCCGCGGTGGCTCAAGGGTTCTCCACACCCGGGGGTCGCGCGGCCACTCGATTAAAAGAAGGGGGGGAGATATGTACAGGGGGATTTTGGAAAGTTTGTGACGCCACCAACGGTGCGTGGTAATGTGAGGGACCACCGCTGCCGTCAGGGAGCCCGGTGACGATGGTGCGACAGCCTGATGTTTAACCCCTCCGTGGGTAGGGGGTTTGTGTCCTGGGGCCCATTGATGATGGATGGTGTTTGGGTGCCGTTGGGGAGGGATAGGTGCAGGGGTTTCCAATGTACTCGCTTAGTCCCAGAATAACCACACCGACAGCTTGTAAACCAAAGTTCCGAGCACCACTGTAGTTTGCGGGAAGCACGCCTGGATCCGTGCCCTTGGTGTTGTTGTTGGTCTGAGGCCCTATCCCTGGCACCTTTAGTCTTGATTGGACCCGTTGTTATGAAACTCTCCTGGTCTGTCGCGGGCGGAGGGGAACGCGCTCGCCACGCTCGGGTCCGGGGCTTCTGCTGCTGCTGCTTGGTGGCTCGAGCGGTGGGCCGGACCCTGGGACTCGAGCAGCGCTCCTCGCCTGTCAGTGAAAAGAGATGGTTGGTTTGGGGAGAGAGTTCGTGACGCCACCCACGGGACGTGGTGATGATGGCACCACCGCTGCTGGTAACGGGGATCCCGGGAGAGATGGTAGGGAGCAGCTAGGATGTTGTCCCCTCCGTGGGTAGGGGGTTGGTGATCCCGGGGCCCGGTGATGTAACAGGGAGGCTGGATGGCTGGGGTGCAGGGACTGCGCGGCGCGGTGCCAGACGGCACTGGTGTACTCACTCAGACAATCACTGACAGAGTCTTTGGTAAACCAGAGTCTTTCCCTGCACCTTTTAGAATGTTCTGACTTTTGTGGTTGCCCACCGGTAGTCCGCTCCCCGGCGTATAGGTGCCGTAGGAGCCCGTTTGCCAGAAGGCGCTGGCCCTTGGATCTCTAGCCTGTGGCAGTGGCTGTATATCCTCACGGTGTGGAGTGTTGCCTTCTGTCGGGACTTGGTTGTTGGGGAACCCCTGGGGTTCTTGTCACACTCGGATTTGACTATTGACGGCGGCTCCAAGCCTGGTCGGGGTCCGATGGCCCTGCCTGTGTGTGCTTAGCTTCACTCCGCTCCCCAGATCGGTACCGGTGGGCCACCGCCCAGCCCCGTTCCTTACGGCTTTGCAGAGTTCCACCAACTCCTGCAGACGGCCACCACCGTCTGCCAACCTTGCTGTCAGTGCCTGGGCTCCTACCCAGGCACACGCAGATGTTTTACTCCTCTCACTTTCAACTCCTAAACTCATCTGACACTTTTCCCGCCTCCAGGCCTGTGTACTCCTCGGTGGGTGGGGCCAACCGCCTGCTCCGCCCCACCTGGTGTGGACATCAGATCTTGGAGGGAGGCAACAAGGGTTTTTGTTTGACTATTGTAACTGTCTAGGGTGGGGGGTGTGTATGTTGGTATGTATGTGACTACCTGGCTAGTCCAGGGCGTCACACTCCCCCTTGGTAAAATGCAGACCGTCCGCGGGCTGCCCGTCCATCACTGGTTTTATTTTTCAAACTGCAAAAGATAATTTAACATATTAAACATTTAACGTAAGTATGTTTTCAAATCTTCCCTTACGGGAGGTACAGTGCTTTAACGTTTCAAACATTTTTATTAAAATGGACGGGTTCGTGGTCATCCGCTCTCCCACCCAAATAACCTAAACCTTGGTGCTGCCCCTAAGAAACAGGCAGCACCCCTTTACCCCAGTCCAGGTCCAGGTTACCCGAGCGGGAACAGGTACGGTGTGTCGCACCTGGCTGTGACTTCAGGGGACCCCCTGACCCCCGGAGGATGGCCACTGCTCCTGGTGGTGGCCGGGCCCCAGCCTGCTCTGCTGCGGGCCCTTCCTCCAATCTGCCTCTCCGGAGGCGGCACGGACGGAAACCAGCCCACCAAACTATTTACAAACCCACAAGTTCGTGGGTGGCCTGCCAGTTCTCGGCCATGTTCATGAGCAGTTTCTCATGTGGGCGGTAAAACACATAGGGTCCCTCCAGGGACAACTTGTCGGCAATGGCCGGGATAATCACGGTAGACAATCAGGTGAAAAACTTTGATTTGTGTTCATTGAAAGTGCTGAGGGTCCCAACGGGGACAACTTGGTGACAACGGAGGACCGCTGCTTTTACTTGAGGTCACACTCATCAAGGACCTCCTCTAGCTCGATATCCGGACGGCACGGTGGAGGAGGGGGCCGAGGCCGCATCTGTACACCGCGGCTTTCCCTCTGTTTAACGTCCAGGGCGAACCAGCCCCTCTCCCCGCAATGTCGGGTGTAGGTCACCAGGTCACCTGGCAACAGATCGCGACCTGGGTGGCCCATTGGGAGGTGCGAGTTCACGTCGCGGCGAGCCACAAACACTTCGGCCTCCAGGCCCGGTTCGTAGATAAAACCAAACCCCCTTTGCGGGTCAAACTTCCTGACTTGGCCCTCATACACCGGGCCCCGCACTCGAAAGGTGGCATTGCGGAGAGTGTCTTTCTCCTTGATAACTCGCGCCATCACTTCGGCCCTCTGCTGCTCTCTGGCAGCAATTTCACGGCCCTGTTGGCTCACCTCCCTGTCCCAGTAAGGGGCGTTTGCATGCCCCTGCGTGCTGGTCGGGCCCCGCTGGACTGCGCCCACCCTGGCCACGACCGGTACTCTCTGGTGGGGGTCCTGCGGTGACATGGCCTGGGCTGCTGCTTTGTAGTGACGACCCGGCGCACCCTCAGCCGAGGCAGGGAGTTCAGGGACAGATGGCCTCACCGGTCGAGCCTTCAGGCCCGCAGCGGCCGGTTCTTCCACGGCCGGGCGGACTGCCAGGGCCAGGATGGTCTCGGGTACGGCTGCTTCCGGGGCCGACGGCTTCGCTTCACGGATGGGCACCTCCGAAGGGACCTTCCACGGCAGTGGAATCGGTACAGGCCGTCTCCGGTTAATGACCACAGGCCAGTCCTCTAAGGCGGGCGGGTTAGATTCCGCTACCGATGTTGGGGGTAGCGGACCGAGTGGAAGGGCCACAGCAACCGGTACGGATGGCGGGGGAGGCAGGAGGGTGAGCGGACGCAGACCGGGCCCCTCGGCCACAGCGACCGGTCCTTCTCGGACACAGGGGCGTTGCTCGCTTACCCGCTCCTCCAACGCTGCCTCCACCTCGCGTCTCCACACGGCCGTCGCCACCTCCTCCATTTCGGCCACCCAGCGCTCCATCAAGAACCGGACCTGGTTTTGCAGGCGGCAGCACATTTGTGCAGTCCGGGCTTCCACCCACGCCGCTGTTCCTGGCGTGGGCTCGGGAATTTTAGCATCACCGGACGGGACGGACATGCTTACTGGCAGGCTACCAGGAACCGGCTACATTAGGCAGGCCTTCACCCGCCTCCCCTTGGTTCTTTCTAGCACTTCCTCTCAGGGGGCGGGGCTTCACTTTCGCGGCTTCCCTGCTCGGAGAAGACGCTCAAGCGGGAAATCTTCGCGCCAAAGATGGCGGCGCTTCAAATTTTTCTGCCGGACGCTGTCGGCGGAGACCACAAGGCGCACTTCTACTGGTAAGTAGATCGGTTCTATCCTGTTCATGACGCCAAGTTGTCGCGGGCGGAGGGGAACGCGCTCGCCACGCTCGGGTCCGGGGCTTCTGCTGCTGCTGCTCGGTGTCTCGAGCGATGGGCCGGACCCGGGGACTCGAGCAGCGCTCCTCGCCCGTGAGTGAAAAGGGATGGTTGGTTTGGGGAGAGAGTTCTTGACGCCACTCACGGGACGTGGTGATGATGGCACCACCGCTGCTAGTAATGGGGATCCCGGGAGAGATGGTAGGGAGCAGCGAGGATGTTGTCCCCTCCGTGGGTAGGGGGTTGGTGATCCCGGGGCCCGGTGATGTAACGGGGAGGCTGTATGGCTGGGGTGCAGGGACTGCGCGGCGCGGTGTACTCACTCAGACAATCACTGACAGAGTCTCTGGTAAACCAAAACGGCCGGATGGGCGGGTCCCGCAGCCGGCTGCAGTGTTGTTGTTGTGCTCTCCCCAGACGGCTGATGGTGGCTGTCTTTCCCTGCACCTTTTAGAATGTTCTGACTCCTGTGGTTGCCCACCGGTAGTCCGCTCCCCGGCGTATAGGTGCCGTTGGAGCCCGTTTGCCCGCAGGCGCTGGCCCTTGGATCTCTAGCCTGTGGCGGTGGCTGTATATCCTCACGGTGTGCACTGTTGCCTTCTGTTGGGACTTGGTTGTTGGGGAACCCCTGGGGTTCCTGTCACAATCGGATTTGACTATTGACGGTGGCTCCAAGCCTGGTTGGGGTCCGATGGCCCTGCCTGTGTGTACTTAGCTTCACTCCGCTCCCCGGTTCGGTACCGGTGGGCCACCGCCCAGCCCCGGTCCTTACGGCCTTGCAAAGTTCCACCAACTCCTGCAGATGGCCACCACCGTTTGCCAACCTTGCTGTCAGTGCCTGGGTTCCTACCCAGGCACACGCAGACGTTTTACTCCTCTCACTTTCAACTCCTAAACTCATCTGACACTTTTCCCGCCTCTAGGCCTGTGTACTCCTTGGTGGGTTGAGCCAACCACCTGGCTCCACCCCACCTGGTGTAGACATCAGACCTTGGAGGGAGGCAACAAGGGTTTTTGTTTGACTGTTGTAACTGTGTAGGGTGGGGGTTGTGCATGTTGGTATGTATGTGACTACCTGGCTAGTCCAGGTCCCGCTCACCCTTACAGCTAACGGAGTGAGCTTGCTCTCAGCGTTCACGCGTAGGATTTCTTTGGACTGTAGTGGGAAAGTCCTATCCCATCAGTGTGTCTGGTAGGTTCAAGTGGGAAGTGTTCCTAGGATTTTGATTGGACAAGCTGTTACAACACCAAAGGACTCGGATCCGTTAACCAAGGAGGGTGGATACCGTGCAGAAGGGCAGATTGCACAATACCCTGTGACGACCTGATAGGCCAGGGCGTCACAGGTGGATCCACATCCTTTTCTCATTTGTTGGTTTAAAATCTAGCATATGCGCCGTAAACCAAATCTCTTTGAAATCAACCAGAGTAGATACATAATACACTCATTTGAAAGAGACATCTTTGTGTCTGTCTATCGAGCTATTTTAACCCTTTTAAATGAGTTTAAACAAAGATTACCAATTAGTAGTGATTATGGCAGCTGATAGTCCAATTAGACACACCAGAATCTCATGATTAGGCATTTTCAACATCATTTTCCATCAGAAATGGATCAAGACAAACGGACTGAACACAGTCATGACACATACGTATCTCACACATACACGGACATTCAATACGCACACAAGGCGAACATACGCCATCACACGGATGTCACACATATCAGCGAAATGGACATAAAAAACGGAACACGGACCCGAAAAATGGAACGCGAGACACGCACGTGGTTTTTGCGGAAGTGTGTTGCAGGCCTTAAATAAGCAAATTCCCTTTAATCCATCTTAACATAAAAATGTCTACATTGTAACATGCTTTAGGTGTGTTAAGTACTCAACATTTGGTTTATTTTCCATTAGCAAATAGTAACAGCCTTGCTTACATTTATAAGCTGCAAACTCATGCAAAGCCAGTTTTTGTTTTCATTGAGAAATGGATACTGATGTAGATTGTGTAAAATGGTCACTGGTGAAATCCTGGAGGGAAGATATGTTTTGCTGAGGCTGTCAGCTTCAGTGATGAGGACCCGGAAATATACTTCAACATGTTAGGGGTGCTTCACACATAGCGAGATCGCTACCGAAATCGCTGCTACGGCACGGTTTTGGTGACGCATCAGTGACTTCATTAGCGATCTCGCTGTGTGTGACACTGAGCAGCGATCTGGCCCCTGCTGCGAGATCGCTGCTCGTTACACACAGCCCTGGTTCGTTTTGTGTGACAGATCGCTGTGTGTGACAGCGAGAGAGCGACGAAATGAAGCGAGCAGGGAGCAGGAGCCGGCATCTGGCAGCTGTGGTAAGCTGTAACCAGGGTAAACATCGGGTAACCAAGGTGGTTACCCGATATTTACCTTCGTTACCAGCGTCCGCCGCTCTCACGCTGCCTGTGCTGCCGGCTCCGGCTCTCTGCACATGTAGCTGCAGTACACATCGGGTTAATTAACCCGATGTGTACTGTAGCTAGGAGAGCAAGGAGCCAGGGCTAAGCAGTGTGCGCGGCTCCCTGCTCTCTGCACATGTAGCTGCAGTACACATCGGGTTAATTAACCCGATGTGTACTGCAGCTAGGAGAGCAAGGAGCCAGCGCTAAGCAGTGTGCGCGGCTCCCTGCTCTCTGCACATGTAGCTGCAGTACACATCGGGTTAATTAACCCGATGTGTACTGCAGCTAGGAGAGCAAGGAGCCAGCGCTAAGCAGTGTGCGCGGCTCCCTGCTCTCGCGGTTATGATCGCTGCTTCGGCTGCTGTGTTTGACAGCTAAGCAGCGATCATAACAGCGACTTACAAGGTCGCTGTTACGTCACAGAAAATGGTGACGTAACAGCGACCTCGTTGTCGCTGTCGCTTAGTGTGAACCAGCCCTTAGATGTTGAGGGTTAATTAGCCATGCTAAGGGTCGGGTTTCTGAACAGCTAAAGAGTTGGGTGGGACAGCTGTTCACATATCATCACCCTAGGGTGTGGTGCACATAAATTGAAGGTTTTCTTCTGTGTGGGGAGGTAAGCAGACCTCCTATAGTTGTGTTCATACTGAAGGAACTGAACCTTTTTCCTGAATGGGCAGATCCTGCATTGGATGGACTGTTAAGAGCTCTCTGTTTTCTTTATGCTGGACAGGCTATGTTAATTTGTTTTATTTTTGTCTTGGTTTCCGAAGACTTAATGAACAGTGTAAAGGCCCCGTCACACTAAGCAACATCGCTAGCAACATCGCTGGTAACGAACAACTTTTGTGACGTTGCTAGCGATGTTGCTGTGTGTGACATCCAGCAACAACCTGGCCCCTGCTGTGAGGTCGTTGGTTGTTGCTGAATGTCCTGGGCCATTTTTTAGTTGTTGCTGTCCCGCTGTGAAGCACAGATCGCTGTGTGTGACAGCGAGACAGCAACAACTAATGTGCAGTGAGCAGGAGCCGGCTTCTGCGGAGGCTGGTAACCAATGTAAACATCGGGTAACCAAGAAGCCCTGTCCTTGGTTACCCGATATTTACCTTTGATACCAGCCTCCTCCGCTCTCACTGTCAGTGCCGGCTCCTGCTCTGTGCACATGTAGCTGCAGCACACATCAGGTAATTAACCTGATGTGTGCTGCAGCTAGGAGAGCAAGGAGCCAGCACTAAGCAGTGTGCGCTGCTCCCTGCTCTCTGCACATTTAGCTGCAGCACACATCAGGTAATTAACCCGATGTGTGCTGTAACTAGGAGAGCAAGGAGCCAGCGCTAAGCATTGTGCGCTGCTCCCTGCTCTGTGCACATTTAGCTGCAGCACACATCGGGTTAATTAACCTGATGTGTGCTGTAACTAGGAGACTGGGGGCTGGTCACTGGTTGCTGGTGAGCTCACCAGCAACTAGTGTAGCCACGCTCCAGCGATCCCTGCCAGGTCAGGTTGCTGGTGGGATCGCTGGAGCGTCGCAGTGTGACAGCTCACCAGCAACCTCCTAGCAACTTACCAGCGATCCCTATCGTTGTTGGGATCGCTGGTAAGTTGCTTAGTGTGACTGGACCTTAAGAGTTAAACAAAAAACATTCCTGTGGCTACCTCGGTAAGCAGCCAGGTGAGCCAATCCTTACGCTAGTCACCTCTCTGGTTTCTTGCAATAATTTATCCGTTGGGAGTTTGCGCTGTTTCGAGCATTGTTTAGATCAGACCTGGGCAAAGTGTGGCCTGCAAGCCAAATAAGGCCTTTTGGCTTGGACAGCTAAAGGGCTGTAAACAGTGGCACGCTTCACCATGTGCCCACCACACAGTGTCCTAATTTCACCAGTATCCGCACCCTTAGGATACAAATACTAGTGAATACAATGGTAGAAAATGGAGCCTTCTTCCACCATTCAGCCCGTGCAACTGTCTCAGCAAAACAGTTGATGTTTCTAGATCACTCCAGCTGTGGGGAGCTTCAAAGTCTGCATGCTGCACAGACCAGGGCAGCGCATCAAAGGAAAGGGGCTAGATGAGAAGCAATTATTTTAATTGTCATTCTGTATTTTGACCCTCAGTCTCCTCACATAGCATGTGTGTTTGAAAGTATAATTGGGGAGCTCTGAAGCAAGAGCTCTGGTGCATCATACTTTTTGTGCTGGGGGGACTGTGTCGGCCATTATACTGTGTGTCAGGTGTGGTGTAGTTCATCATACTGTGTATGGGGGCTGTTGGGTTCATCATACTGTGTTGGCATCTGTGGGGACCATTATACTGTGTGTGGAGGATTGTGGTCTCAATCATACTGTGTGGGTGGCTATGGGGTCAATCATACCGTGTGGGGAGGTGTAGTATTGATTGTATATTTTGGGGAGCTGTGTGGTCATAATTCTGTGTGTGTGTACCTATGAAATCCATCATACTGTGTTGTGGGAGTTGTTGAGCTATGATACTGTGTATGGGAAGCTGTGGGAGCATCATACTTTGTGTCAGGGGCTGTGTGGTTAGCTGTGGGGGTCTTCATACTGTATAATGTGAGCTGTGGGAGCATCATACTTTGTGTCAGGGGCTGTGTGGTAAGCTGTGGGGTCATCATACTGTATAATGGAAGCTGTAGGGGCATCATACTTGTATGTGGAAGTTTGTCCTTTTGAAATAGAACAGACAAACAGAATGGATAGCCGGACTTGTGAACTGAGCTTAATTGTGGCAGGAACTATGACTTGACTAAAAAGTCTGAATAAACCTTAAATAGTGTTTTCCTTCACTAGTGACAGATATTCACCAATAGTTAGAGAGAAATACCCATATCACATCACAAAGTAATCAATCTTTCAAACAATCTTGTATAAAGATCATATTATATGTGGGGGTATATTGGATCAATAGGACCATTCGGATTCATATATATCACCAAAAAAAAAAGATTAACCGAACAAAAGGTCATAAAATCAATTTTTATTGATGTATTATAAACTTTTAACATTACATATATGTTTAAAAGGCACACTGTAACTGAAAAAAGGGGGCATCACACAATTACATAATCACAAAATTACATATATGGTCGTATAATACCATGTAACAACCATATAATGATGGGGGTGAACAAACAGGAGATGTTACTATAGCATATATGATATAAATACAGGTATGCACATATTAATCAAATCATGCATACACACATGCTAGGATTAGAGACAAAAGCTCTAAACTGCAGCTGGAAACAGGCTATAGAGGCACAAATACCTATCTCCGTAATAGCCAGTGCAGTTCACCCAACCACCGCAATGGAATTCATTAAACGTAGGAGGCAATAGTAATTAGAGCAAAAAACCTCAAGCCAGTCAAAGTACAATTCAAAGTATACATAATAGCGAGGTATTTACCAAACCAATGATGTAATGCTGACTCCTGGTAACGACAAAGGACGCCCACACCCCGACACGCGCACGTTTCGTTGCCGTCTTCCTCAGGGGGTGGAGTCATCTAATTACACAGGAGTTTAAATATTTGTAAGCAACCAATAGATGAAAGGGTGTGAACCTACGTAGTGGCCGGACATCGTAAGGTATCACGTGGGAGAATGCCAGTACATGTCATAGAAGGCTCATCCAATCATAACAGTGTAGTGTTACGATAAGGATGGTAAATATGACTAAATATCCAACAAATGCAAGCGTAGTAAGTCTTATGATTAAAGTACAAAACAATCACAGCACGATATAGTCATAATGACTAATATAGCTGATTTCAACCGCAGTCAAACACGCCCCTAGAATGTCACATGATATGTAATAGTACGTCATGTATGGGGCGGGAACGTACCTCGTGGCTCCATAGCGATATGATTTTAAGATGAAGTGTGTATGGAGAGAACATCTATAAGCGTTCCAAATGATATCAAAAAGGTTTTAACCGTATATCATACACATTATAAATACGAGCCCCATAGAGCCGATGTTATGGAAGAAGTGGTCACAGCCGCAGTCAAGCACGCCCACAGAGTGTCACATGACATGTAATGATACGTCATGTATGGGGCGAGAACGTATCACATAGCTTTATAGCAATATGATTTTAGGATAAGGTGTGTATGGAAAGAAGTATATAAGCATTCCAGGTATATCAAAAGGGTTTAAACCGTATAACAAAATAAAGCCGATGGTATGGGAGAAGTGGTCACAACCGCAATCAAACACGCCCACAGAATGTCACATGACATGTAATGATACGTCATGTATGGGGCGGGAACACACCTCGTAGTTCTATGACAATAAGATAAGGTGTGTGTGGAAAGAAAATATACAAGCGTTCCAAGTGATATCAAGAGGTCTTACACGTATATCATACATATTACAGATACGGGCCAAATACAGCTGATGTTATAGAAGAGGTAGTCCCATCTCCAGGCAATTTCATTCATGATACACGCCCACAGAAATCATGTGACGTATACATTGCATCACATATTGGGGCGGGAATATCCCAAGCAACTATATCGTATGTAATTCCAAAACCGGAATATACATCTAAGATCAACGCTATATATATATATATAAAAAATTAGATAATAGTATATCAAATATATAAATCAGGGGGCAGTGAAAAGGGAAGTGATCCTACTACACTTTTATCTACAGGTGAAATTAGGGCTTTAGTAAATGAATTGTTACAGAACCGTAAAATTCACATATATATGAATCGAATATCTAAAGCAAAATCAAAAATGATATATAAGTGTTAAAACCCACGCTATGCACAAATAGAGGTTTACTAAGACAAAAAATCGCACATTGTAGAATTATGAATATAAACACAGTGGGGGCACATATAAATCCAATTCACATACATACATGTATTCGCATAGAACCATATATACATGCGAATACACATACATGCACTCATACTAACACCCACCCACTAAATATATACATGAACACACGATAATTAATAAGTAAAGGTAATATAATCCAGTTAATGGACCAAGGAATAAATATAAATATAAATATGAAAAAGGTAAAAGTGAGGAAAAGGGAGTGGCAATGTGAGGGAAAAAGGTGGTAAATTACTATATAAGTGATCACAGAAAAGACTATGGTCCACAACTGAATCATAAAGACCTAAGTAAGGAAATTCATGTGATAAGGTGTCTATGCCCATTCAATATGGACACCAAACACTTAAACAACAAGTGCAACTATAATAAATATAGATAAATAAATTAAAATTAAAATTATTATGACCAATAACTAGAATAAATATAACGTATATCCCTCTATATATTCACACTGTGCATACATGTAAACCCACATGTGCAATCCAAACATACAATATAAACAGTAATTAAATATTACATCATAGTAAAGTACACATAATAAACAGAAACCACAATAAATATCAATTCATAAGACAACGGTAATATACACAGACAACCTGATAAAAAATATATTACAAATGTATGATTCGCAATTTCTCCCAAGAGTTCTCATTCTTTGGATGAATGGCCACTGTAGATTTTTCATCATATAGGTCCAGAAAATGGATAAAAACTAATAAAATAAGATAAAAACAGTAAAAATTAATTAAAATCAATATACATATAAGAAAAACTTATATATACCATAAATAATTACACTATACTGGAATACCCGTTGCTAATTTGACCAATAACTTCTCATAGGAAAGGAACAAAGCTAAGATTCTCATTAAGTCCCAAAGGGGACACCGTGCTCAGAGTCCATATCCACTTAGTCTCAAGTCTTGCTAATTGTTTTTTAATATTACCACCCCTGATATGGGGCTTAATATGATCAATCCCTCTCACTAAAAAAGTTGATGCATCGCAGTCATGGTACAGTTTGAAATGTTTGGGAATCGTTTTAAGGACAGATAGATCCGTGATGTCCCTAGCTGCAGTAATTCCATTAACATGTTCACGTATCCTGACTTTGAGTTGGCGAGAGGTGAGGCCAACATAGATAAGGTTGCACGGGCAGGTGGCATAATATATCACGGCTTTTGTAGCACATGTGATTGAATGTGTGATATTAAATGTCTTTTTGCCCTCAGAATCCTTGAAAGTATTCCCCTTGATAATATTGGGGCATGCAACACAATTGCCACACGGGGAACTTCCCCAAGGTTGGCGGTATTGATCAAGAAAAGTAGTAGATTTAATATTATAGTGACTCTGAACTAATCTATCACGTAGATTTGTTGACCTCCTAAAGGTAATACTTGGTTTGGCGTCAAGATATTTCGAAAAAACTGGGTCTGAGGTGAGTATAGGCCAGAATCTCTCAAGACAAGAATACAAATAAGAATATTGTGAGTTAAATTTAGTAATGAATCTCACTTTATTAGTTGTAGTTTTTTTAGGTTCTGAATTGTATAGTAAATTCTGTCTAGAGGTATATTTTGCTCTATTAGAAGCCTTTTTTACCGATCTTCGACTATAGCCTCTCTCAAAGAACCTATCACTAAGTTCAGCAGCCCGTTTTTCATAGTCAGAGTCATTAGAGCAAATCCTGCGTAATCGCAGAAATTGTCCTGTGGGAATAGCTCTAATCAAGGCCGGAGGGTGGGAGGAACTAGCATGAAGAAGTGAGTTGGTTGCTGTAGCTTTACGAAAGAGATCAGTGTGAAGATAATTTGACTCATCCCGTTTAACTATAACATCCAGGAAATCAACAGAATTCCTATCAGCTCGGTAGGTTAAGTGAATATTATATTCATTTTTGTTTAGAATATCCATAAACTGATATAATTCATCCTCAGTGTCCTGCCAGATCATGAAGATGTCATCAATGTACCGCGTCCAAAAAAGGACGCGGTCCATTGATGGCCCATGATCTGACAGGAAGAGGTCCCTCTCCCACAGACCCAGGAACAAATTAGCATACGAGGGCGCAAAAGCCGCCCCCATAGCTGTGCCCTGAGTCTGGAGGAAAAAGGACCCCTTGAAGGTAAAGAAGTTATGTGACAACGTAAATTCCAACAATTGAAGAATGAGTTTTTGCATAACAGGAGATATTAAAGAGGTACTCAAAAAGAATTGAGTAGCCTTAAGACCATCCGTATGTCTAATATTAGTATACAGGGACTCCACATCGCATGTAACCATCAATGATTGGTTGTCGATGTGGAGTCCCTCAATCTTCCTCAAAAAATCACTAGTATCCCGAGTATGGGATGGAAGACATTCAACCAAAGGTTGAAGTTTGGCATCAATAAATTTGTTAATATGATCTAGATAGTTGTTTTTACCAGATATAATCGGTCTACCAGGGGGAACCTTGATGTTTTTATGAAGTTTAGGTAAAAGATAAAACGTTGGTATTGTAGGCTCACACACCTGTAATGCCAAAGATAAATCCTTGGTAATGGTGTTATTGTCCCTTGCCAGTTTCAGGATATTGAAAAGTTCAACCTGGAATTTAATCAAAGGGTTAAAAGTCATTTTTTTATAACATACTGGGTTATTCAACTGTTTAAAGGCTTCCGCTTCATACATGGATTTAGGCCAGACAACGACATTTCCACCCTTGTCGGCAGGTTTTAATACCACATCTGATAATTTCTCAAATTTCTGAATGCTTTTACTTTCATCTAAACTGAGATTATTATTCCTAATAATGGAAGGAATAGTGTCAAATTCTTGACTTACAGTTTTGACAAATAAGTCCAAATTAGGGTATGTCGACAAAGGTGGAAATTTAGTTGATCTAGCCTTAATGCTACTGGGGATCTTACCTCCCTCCATCATATTATGTTCCTGAGCCAATTCCTCCAAAACGCCTAACGCCTGAGGCGGCGTTAGGTGTTTTGAAGGTACAGCAACCAACTCACTTCTTCATGCTAGTTCCTCCCACCCTCCGGCCTTGATTAGAGCTATTCCCACAGGACAATTTCTGCGATTACGCAGGATTTGCTCTGACTATGAAAAACGGGCTGCTGAACTTAGTGATAGGTTCTTTGAGAGAGGCTATAGTCGAAGATCGGTAAAAAAGGCTTCTAATAGAGCAAAATATACCTCTAGACAGAATTTACTATACAATTCAGAACCTAAAAAAACTACAACTAATAAAGTGAGATTCATTACTAAATTTAACTCACAATATTCTTATTTGTATTCTTGTCTTGAGAGATTCTGGCCTATACTCACCTCAGACCCAGTTTTTTCGAAATATCTTGACGCCAAACCAAGTATTACCTTTAGGAGGTCAACAAATCTACGTGATAGATTAGTTCAGAGTCACTATAATATCAAATCTACTACTTTTCTTGATCAATACCGCCAACCTTGGGGAAGTTCCCCGTGTGGCAATTGTGTTGCATGCCCCAATATTATCAAGGGGAATACTTTCAAGGATTCTGAGGGCAAAAAGACATTTAATATCACACATTCAATCACATGTGCTACAAAAGCCGTGATATATTATGCCACCTGCCCGTGCAACCTTATCTATGTTGGCCTCACCTCTCGCCAACTCAAAGTCAGGATACGTGAACATGTTAATGGAATTACTGCAGCTAGGGACATCATGGATCTATCTGTCCTTAAAACGATTCCCAAACATTTCAAACTGTACCATGACTGCGATGCATCAACTTTTTTAGTGAGAGGGATTGATCATATTAAGCCCCATATCAGGGGTGGTAATATTAAAAAACAATTAGCAAGACTTGAAGCTAAGTCGATATGGACTCTGAACACGGTGTCCCCTTTGGGACTTAATGAGAATCTTAGCTTTGTTCCTTTCCTATGAGAAGTTATTGGTCAAATTAGCAACGGGTATTCCAGTATAGTATAATTATTTATGGTATATATAAGTTTTTCTTATATGTATATTGATTTTAATTAATTTTTACTGTTTTTATCTTATTTTATTAGTTTTTATCCATTTTCTGGACCTATATGATGAAAAATCTACAGTGGCCATTCATCCAAAGAATGAGAACTCTTGGGAGAAATTGCGAATCATACATTTGTAATATATTTTTTATCAGGTTGTCTGTGTATATTACCTTTGTCTTATGAATTGATATTTATTGTGGTTTCTGTTTATTATGTGTACTTTACTATGATGTAATATTTAATTACTGGTTATATTGTATGTTTGGATTGCACATGTGGGTTTACATGTATGCACAGTGTGAATATATAGAGGGATATACGTTATATTTATTCTAGTTATTGGTCATAATAATTTTAATTTTAATTTATTTATCTATATTTATTATAGTTGCACTTGTTGTTTAAGTGTTTGGTGTCCATATTGAATGGGCATAGACACCTTATCACATGAATTTCCTTACTTAGGTCTTTATGATTCAGTTGTGGACCATAGTCTTTTCTGTGATCACTTATATAGTAATTTACCACCTTCTTCCCTCACATTGCCACTCCCTTTTCCTCACTTTTACCTTTTTCATATTTATATTTATATTTATTCCTTGGTCCATTAACTGGATTATATTACCTTTACTTATTAATTATCGTGTGTTCATGTATATATTTAGTGGGTGGGTGCTAGTATGAGTGCATGTATGTGTATTCGCATGTATATATGGTTCTATGCGAATACATGTATGTATGTGAATTGGATTTATATGTGCCCCCACTGTGTTTATATTCATAATTCTACAATGTGCGATTTTTTGTCTTAGTAAACCTCTATTTGTGCATAGCGTGGGTTTTAACACTTATATCATCATCATCATCATAGTATCATCATAGTTTTTAAGGTTGAAGGGAGACTCTAAGTCCATCTAGTTCAACCCGTAGCCTAACATGTTGATCCAGAGGAAGGCAAAAAAAACCCCAATGTGGCAAACAAGTTACAATGGGGAAAAATTTTCCTTCCTGACTCCACATCCGGCAATCAGACTAGTTCCCTGGATCAATACCCTGTCATAAAATCTAATATACATAACTGGTAATATTAAATTTTTCAAGAAAGGCATCCAGGCTCTGCTTAAATGTTAGTAGTGAATCACTCATTACAACATCATGCGGCAGAGAGTTCCATAGTCTCACTGCTCGTACAGTAAAGAATCCTCGTCTGTGATTATGATTAAACCTTCTTTCCTCAAGACGTAGCGGATGCCCCCGTGTTCCAGTCGCAGGCCTAGGTGTAAAAAGATCTTTGGAAAGGTCTCTGTACTGTCCCCTCATATATTTATACATTGTGATTAGATCCCCCCTAAGCCTTCGTTTTTCCAAACTAAATAACCCCAAGTTTAATAACCTGTCTTGGTATTGCAGCCCACCCATTCCTCTAATAATCTTGGTGGCTCTTCTCTGCACCCTCTCCAGTTCAGCTATGTCCTTCTTATATATCGGTGACCAGAATTGTACACAGTATTCTAAGTGCGGTCGCAGTAGTGACTTGTATAGAGGTAGAACTATATTTTTTTGATGAACACTTATACCTCTTTTAATACATCCCATTATTTTATTAGCCCTGGCAGCAGCTGCCTGACACTGTCCACTAAACTGAAGTTTACCATCCACCCATACACCCAAGTCTTTTTCTGTGTCTGTTTTACCCAGTGTTCTACAATTAAGTATAATTATCATATATTATATTATATATATCATTTTTGATTTAGCTTTAGATATTCAATTCATATATATGTGAATTTTACGGTTCTGTAACAATTCATTTACTAAAGCCCTAATTTCACCTGTAGATAAAAGTGTAGTAGGATCACTTCCCTTTTCATTGCCCCCTGATTTATATATTTGATATACTATTATCTAATTTTTTATATATATATATAGCGTTGATCTTAGATGTATATTCCTGTTTTGGAATTACATACGATATAGTTGCTTGGGATATTCCCGCCCCAATATGTGATGCAATGTATACGTCACATGATTTCTGTGGGCGTGTATCATGAATGAAATTGCCTGGAGATGTGACTACCTCTTCTATAACATCAGCTGTATTTGGCTCGTATCTGTAATATGTATGATATACGTGTAAGACCTCTTGATATCACTTGGAACGCTTGTATATTTTCTTTCCACACACACCTTATCTTATTGTCATAGAACTACGAGGTGTGTTCCCGCCCCATACATGACGTATCATTACATGTCATGTGACATTCTGTGGGTGTGTTTGATTGCGGTTGTGACCACTTCTTCCATACCATCGGCTTTATTTTGTTATACAGTTTAAACCCTTTTGATATACCTGGAATGCTTATATACTTCTTTCCATACACACCTTATCCTAAAATCATATTGCTATAAAGCTATGTGATACGTTCTCGCCCCATACATGACGTATCATTACATGTCATGTGACACTCTGTGGGCGTGCTTGACTGCGGCTGTGACCACTTCTCCCATAACATCGGCTCTATGGGGCTCGTATTTATAATGTGTATGATATACGGTTAAAACCTTTTTGATATCATTTGGAACGCTTATAGATGTTCTCTCCATACACACTTCATCTTAAAATCATATCGCTATGGAGCCACGAGGTACGTTCCCGCCCCATACATGACGTACTATTACATATCATGTGACATTCTAGGGGCGTGTTTGACTGCGGTTGAAATCAGCTATATTAGTCATTATGACTATATCGTGCTGTGATTGTTTTGTACTTTAATCATAAGACTTAATACGCTTGCATTTGTTGGATATTTAGTCATATTTACCATCCTTATCGTAACACTACACCGTTATGATTGGATGAGCCTTCTATGACATGTACTGGCATTCTCCCACGTGATACCTTACGATGTCCGGCCACTACGTAGGTTCCCACCCTTTCATCTATTGGTTGCTTACATATATTTAAACTCCTGTGTAATTAGATGACTCCACCCCCTGAGGAAGACGGCAACGAAACGTGCGCGCGTCGGGGTGCGGGCGTCCTTTGTCGTTACCAGGAGGCAGCATTATATCATTGGTTTGGTAAATACCTCGCTATTATGTATACTTTGAATTGTACTTTGACTGGCTTGAGGTTTTTTGCTCTAATTACTACTGCCTCCTACGTTTAATGAATTCCATTGCGGTGGTTGGGTGAACTGCACTGGCTATTACGGAGATAGGTATTTGTGCCTCTATAGCCTGTTTCCAGCTGCAATTTAGAGCTTTTGTCTCTAATCCTAGCATGTGTGTATGCATGATTTGATTAATATGTGCATACCTGTATTTATATCATATATGCTATAGTAACATCTCTTGTTTGTTCACCCCCATCATTATATGGTTGTTACATGGTATTATACGACCATATATGTGATTTTGTGATTATGTAATTGTGTGACGCCCCCTTTTTTCAGTCACAGTGTGCCTTTTAAACATATATGTAATGTTAAAAGTTTATAATAAATGAATAAAAATTGATTTTATGACCTTTTGTTCGGTTAATCTTTTTTTGGTGATATATAGTGACAGATATTGTATAGAAGAAGAAAGGATGTCCAGCTCTTCAGGCAGAGAAAACCAATGTCTTTATTTCATCATGCAGATACAACGAATGAATGACATGACCAGCACTACGCGTTTCAGGTGAAACACTCACCCTTAATATCATTCTTCTATGCTATATTGGGCTGTGGCAGTGTCTGTCCGTGCTCCAGGACGAAACCAGGACTGAGCTTAAACACGGTGAGCTGATACATATGATTGGACAGATATTGTAGCTTGAAAATTGTGAGGAATTTAAACATAAATTATATAGTAGAACTCATATTTTTACAGTAAATACATAAAATACAAATGGAAAGTCCATGAAAGGAAAAGCTTTGGCGTTTTGAACAAAATGTGCTTTGAAGACACTGCCAGGAAGTAGACGAGACTGGCACCATCCCAGACTAGTTTTTGCCAGTATCGGTGCACATGATTGAAAGGTTTCTCCTTCATGTGTACAAAGAGAGAGACCTTTCAATCACCTGCAACGTTGCTCGGAAGAGCCAGGATCTTCAAAGTACATTTTCTCTGAAACACTAGGGCATTTCAGAGAGTAAAATACTCGATCGCAATTGTGCAGCCAGACTACATTTAATTTTGTCCACTGTTTGGGCAATATAAATTACCTGGCAAGTTCTATATAAATAAGACTAGTCACACATGTTGCATATTTGGTGTAAATTTTTCCCACAGAATGTCTGCAGTGTTTTTGCAGCAGAATCCGCAATTTATATATGCAATTTTTCTGCACTATTAATGCAGATTACACACTTTTCCCAAGGGGTCAAGTTTACACTGATTTTGCACAAGGAATTGTCATGCTAAAAATTGTAAAAATGCAAAAAAAACCCCAACAAATTTCCGTGCAGATTCTGCTCTACCCCTGACAAAAATAAGAAGTTAAAACTTATCTTCTTTATAATAGGATAAAATGCTGTGGCTTTGTATATGCAGAAAGTCTGCACTAATTAATGCTGTATAAACTGAGCCTTAAAGGACAATTTTAATAGTGTAACTAGAATAATGGCTATATAGGTTCTCGTAAAACAATAACTTTTATTTTTGTTTTGAAGTAATTGAATTAGCCTAGAAGTGTATGGGGGGTGTCATCGCACAATGATTACATGAAAATGCCCCTAATGTACCTCTTAGATAATTTGAAAGTTATTTCAGAACTCAAAAGGTTTGTCCCAAGAACAAAGTTCATTTTAATCAATAGATCTTGGAATAATAATAATTTCCATAATTGAATGTGATTAATAAAGTGTTCCTGTGCTGAGATAATCTTACAAATGTGTCCCTATTATGTACTGTGTAATGGCTGTTTCTGATGTGCAGGAACATGGTCTAATAATACGATTAGTGTTGAGCCACCCCCCTAGTGTTCAAGTTCGATTCGTCGAACGGCGGGGTTGGTTCGGCGAACGTTCGACGAACACCTTCGAACCCCATTGAAAACAATGTCAGGCAAACACAAACACATACAAACACATTATACATATACACATACAGTTAATAAACATTGCCATTATACTTACAGGTCCCTGCGACGCGTCCTGCTCTCTGTCTCCCGCCGCTTTTCCTTCCGATCATCGCTGCGCCCTCCCGGTAATCAGCACTGATGATAGGACCTTCTGTGACGTCGTCATAGCATGTGACCAGTCACGTGTCTATTATTTCATTGGCTACAGACTGGTGACAGAGGAGGGATAGAAAGTGAGGCTTCCTTTCCTTTACACTGACCCACAACCCTGCCACTGTACCCTCCTGCCCTTTGCACACTCAAGCTCATTGTTACTAAGCCATTATACTAGCAAACACTGAGTAAACTTAGTGGCATCCTAAAAGTGGCTGTTGGACTTCCATTAGTGTCCCACTAGTGCAAATCTATTTACAGCACCTCTGCATTGCACACTCAAACTCATTCTTACTAAGCCATTATACTAGCAAACACTGAGTAAACTTAGTGGCATCCTAAAAGTGGCTGTTGGACTTCCATTAGTGTCCCACTGGTGCAAAGCTATTTGCAGCACCACTGCATTGCACACTCAAACTCATTGTTACTAAGCCATTATACTACCAAACACTGAGTAAACTTAGTGGCATCCTAAAAGTGGCTGTTGGACTTCCATTAGTGTCCCACTGGTGCAAAGCTATTTGCAGCACCACTGCATTGCACACTCAAACTCATTGTTACTAAGCCATTATACTACCAAACACTGAGTAAACTTAGTGGCATCCTAAAAGTGGCTGTTGAACTTCCATTAGTGTCCCACTGGTGCAAAGCTATTTGCAGCACCACTGCATTGCACACTCAAGCTCATTGTTACTAAGCCATTATACTAGCAAACACTGAGTAAACTTAGTGGCATCCTAAAAGTGGCTTTTGGACTTCCATTAGTGTCCCACTGGTGCAAAGCTATTTGCAGCACCACTGCATTGAACACTCAAACTCATTGTTACTAAGCCATTATACTAGCAAACTATGAGCCAGTTTAAGGGCCGTAGTTGCATTGTCAGGGATAGTTATTGTTGTTTATTCTGCTGTTAATAAAGATAGACCACCGCTGCAATCTACACCACCTCTCAATTTTTACTACCACATTTTAAGTGCACAATATTGTCGCAATCAAAATGAGTGGCAAAATAACAGATGCTGGTGGAAAGGGGAAGAGGCGTGTTGGAAAAGGAAAAAAAGGGTTTGTCCATGGGGAAGGTGGCAAAGCTCCATTAACATCTGCTGAAGATAGACCATCTTCCAGCAAAAGTAAGATGTCTACTACTTACCGTGGACAATCCGATGTGCTCCCTTTTTTACGGACACGAACAACTGGAACAAAGGTAGATGATGGCCAAAAAAAGAAAATGCTTGAATGGATCTCAAGTGGTCCAACAAGTGCCCTCTCCGCCACCTCAACTACCGCATCCAAAAAACACCAGTCCTCTGAGTTGTCATCCCAATCACACTTGCTTTCTTCCAGCTCTGAAGTCTCCATCCGCCCTGCACAGTATGGTGGAACTGAGATGGCTGAGTCTGCAGAGCTGTTCAGTCACACTATAGCCTGGGAATCAAAGGTAGCTCCCAAGCTACAGTGAGTACAGACCAGGAAATGGTCTGCAGTGATGCCCAGAACCTTTGTGACTCTGATTCAGGCCATGAGGACCAAGTTTCTGAGCATAATGTTGACCCTTATTCACAAACTGTAACACCTGTTGTTATAGACAATAGAACATACTGATGACGATGAGACGCAGATACCAGATTGGGATGACAACTTAAATATTGGTTCACGTCAGGAAGAGGCTCGGTCTGAGGGTGAGGGGAGTGCAATCACAACGCTTGATGAGGAAGTTCTAGATCCCACCTACTGTCAACCCACAGTCAGGCACTCGAGGAGGTCAACAGAGGCGGTGGAGGAGGATGCTACTGATGACGAAGTTACCTTGTGCCTTCCTAGACAGAGGAGTAGTACTGGTAGCACGTCTACAACTGCATCCTCAGCCACCACTCTGCCTCTGAGCACTAGTCGGGGGGGCTCAGCAGGTCGCATTCCCTCTAAGCCTTGCCTAGCCTGGACCTTTTTTGACATAGAAAAAGATCGCCCAAATCATGTGATATGTAAAATTTTTATCGTGATTCTGTTAGTAGAGGCCAAAAACTCAGGAGTTTGACAACTTCTTCCATAAATCGTCACATGAATAAATATCATATGTCCCAGTGGGAAGCTCACCGTGCTGCAATGCGGTCTAGCGGAGCAAACCATCCACCGCCTGCCCCTTCAAGTGCATCCGCGCGCTCTTCATCTTCTAGGACTGTGGGGACAGCTGTCACACCTGGTTTTCCACGCACAACTTCCACCAGTGTAACCGCAACAGGCAGTTTGCTTGGTAGGTCGTCATTTGGTTTGGAAGGGGAAACAAGTGCGTGTGTACAGCTCTCTCAGACATCGATAGCATCAATGTTGGATGAAGGCAACATCATGTCTACGCCTGCACTTTCCTCACAAACCTGCATTTTTTCATGGACACCCTACTCACCACCGTCTACACACAGCAGCCAGATCTCTGTCCCTCAGATGTGGACAAATAAAAGGCCATTTCCTGCGACCCATGGCGTGCCCCAGTACCAGATGCCCAGTCGCCACTACTTCTCTAAGAAAGGTGTGCCTGCGCTACACCAGCATGTCGCACACAACATCACCACTTCCATGAGAAACTCTGTGTGAACGGGTGCATTTCACCACCGATACTTGGACCAGTAAGCATGGACAGGGACGTTACATGTGTAACTATGGTGATAGATGGTGAAGGGTCTGCACAAGTCTTGTCGTCCCCACTACTTGTGTGTCAATCCTCTGTCTGTCTAAGTTCCGCCACTGCTTCTGCCTCCTCCACCTCATCTGGGTCCTCCACCTCCGCCCCAAGCCTGCCTGGTCAGGCCACCAGCGTTGTAACTGCGCAGAAGGAATCACGCACCCCTCATTACTATGCTGGCATCAGAGCGCAACGGCATCAGGCGGTCTTTAGCTTGAAATGTCTTGGAAATAAGAGTCACTCAGCGGCTGAGTTGTGGGCAGCTCTGGAGACTGAGTTTAATAAATGGTTGTCTCCACTCAACCTGCAGCCTGGTAAGGCCGTGTGCGACAATGCTGCAAACCTGGGTGCGGCCCTTCGCCTGGGCAAAGTGACACACGTGCCTTGTATGGCTCACGTGTTGAACCTTGTTGTCCAGCAATTTTTAACACACTATCCCGGCCTAGATGGCCTTCTGAACAGGGCACAAAAACTGTCTGCTCACTTCCGCCGTTCAACCAGTGCTGCTGAGCGACTTGCATCGCTCCAGAAGTCTTTCGGCCTGTCGGTTCATCGCCTGAAATGCGATGTGCCGACACGCTGGAATTCGACTCTCCACATGTTACAGCGACTGTGGCAGCACCGTCGAGCCCTGGTGCAATACGTCATGATGTATAGCCTGGGCCAACGAGATGCAGAGGTGGGGCAGATCACCCTGATGGAGTGGTCTCAGATCAAGGACCTATGCACCCTTCTGCACAGTTTCGACATGGCGACGAATATGTATAGCGCTGACAATGCCATTATCAGCATGACAATTCCAGTCATTTACATGCTGGAGCACACGCTAAACACTATTCGGAGTCAGGGGGTGGGACAACAGGAAGGGGAGGAACTACAGGAGGATTCATATGCGCAAGACACAACAACATCACCAAGGTCCAGATGTTCATCATCACCAACGCGGCAGGCATGGGACCATGGGGGACAGGGATCAACAAGGGCGCATAGTAGCAGGTGAAATGTTGAGGAAGGTGCAGGAGAACATGAAGAAATGGAGGACAAACTGTCCATGGACATGGAAGACTCAGCGGATGAGGGAGACCTTGGTCAAATTTCTGTTGAAAGAGGTTGGGGGGAGATGTCAGAGGAAAAAAGAACGGTTAGCGCCTCTATGCCACAAACACAGCGTGAACTTGGTCCGCATGGCTGTGCAAGACACGTGAGCGCCTTCTTGCTGCACTACCTCCAACATGACCCTCGTATTGTCAAAATTAGAAGTGATGATGACTACTGGCTTGCCACACTATTAGATCCCCGGTACAAGTCCAAATTTTGTGACATAATTCCAGCCATAGAAAGGGACGCACGTATGCAGGAGTATCAGCAGAAGCTGTTACTCGATTTTAGCTCGGCTTTTCCACCAAACAACCGTGGTGCAGGGAGTGAATCTCCCAGTTGTAACTTGACAAACATGGGACGGTCTCGTCATCTTCAACAGTCTACCCGTACCAGTAGCACCGTATCTGGTGCTGGTAACAGCAATTTTATTGAATCTTTTCATAGTTTTTTTAGACGATTCTTTGCAAGGCCACCAGAGACAACAAGTTTGACACATAGTCAACGGCTGGAGAGGATGATACAGGAGCATCTCCAAATGAACATCGATGCCATGACTTTGCAAATGAAGCCTTGCTCATTTTGGGCTTCAAATCTTGAAAAATGGCCAGAGCTCTCCACTTACGCCTTGGAGATTTTGTCATGTCCAGCTGCCAGCGTTGTCTCTGAATGTGTCTTCAGTGCTGCTGGGTGTGTGCTGACAGATAAGCGCACGCGTCTGTCCAGTGACAATGTGGACAGACTAACGTTCATCAAAATGAACAAGTCATGGATCCACAAGGAATTTACTACCCCTGTGTCATCCTGGGGAGAGTAAATGCTTGTGGTTTTGAATGTGCTTGATGCAAATCTACCTGAGAAGTGTACAACTGGGGCACAAGTGCTGCCACTGAAGGGGTGGGTGTGTGTGGGGCCCAATTTTTGGAAAAAAGGGAGACTCCGCTTGAAGTAACCCTTGCTTACAGTGTTTCTAAAAATGATCCAAGATTAACAGAGCTGGGATCAGGAAAGACTTAGCTACCTACCCCGGTGTCATCCTGGGGACGGTTAAGGATGGCGTATTTTTGAATGTGCTTGATGCAAATCTACCTGTGAAGTGTACAACTGGGGCACAAGTGCTGCCACTGAAGGGGTGGGTGTGTGTGGGGCCCAATTTTTGGAAAAAAGAGAGACTCCGCTTGGAGTAACCCTTGCTTGCTGTGTTTTTTAAAAGGAGCCAAGATGAACAAGTCATGGTTCAGCAAAGACTTTGCTACCTACCCCGGTTTCATCCTGGGGACGGTTAAGGATGGCATATTTTTTAATGTGCTTGATGCAAATCTACCTGTGAAGTGTACAACTGGGGCACAAGTGCTGCCACTGAAGGGGTGGGTATGTGTGTGGCCCAATTTTTGGAAAAAAGGGAGACTCCGCTTGGATTAACCCTTGCTTACAGTGTTTTTAAAAATGATCCAAGATGAACAGAGCTGGGATCAGGAAAGACTTAGCTACTTACCCCGGTGTCATCCTGGGGACGGTTAAGGATAGCGTATTTTTTAATGTGCTTGATGCAAATCTACCTGTGAAGTGTACAACTGGGGCACAAGTGCTGCCACTGAAGGGGTGGGTGTGTGTGTGGCCCAATTTTTGGAAAAAAGAGAGACTCCGCTTGGAGTAACCCTTGCTTGCTGTGTTTTTTTAAAAGGAGCCAAGATGAACAAGTCATGGTTCAGCAAAGACTTTGCTACCTACCCTGGTGTCATCCTGGGGACAGTTAAGGATGGCGTAATTTTGAATGTTCTTGATGCAAATCTACCTGTGAAGTGTACAACTGGGGCACAAGTGCTGCCACTGAAGGGGTGTCTGTGTGGCCCAATTTTTGGAAAAAAGGGAGACTCCGCTTGGAGTAACCTTGTGGTGTTTTACATGATTTTAGAAGGGCATGTCATGCCTATATCTGTGCCTCCTCCTATTTTTCATTGTCCAGCTCTTTTGTTTTCGCATGAGTATATGTCCTTGTCACTTTCCCATGTGTTTGTGTTGTGTTGTGAGTTGTTTGTCACCTTTTGGACACCTTTGAGGGTGTTTTCTAGGTGTTTTTATGTGTTTGTGATTGCCTCCCATTGTTTCCTATGCGGTTCGAGTGGTTCGCCGAACCGAACTCGAACGAGACCTCCGTTCGGCGAACCGAACTCGAGCCGAACCGCGACTGGTTCGCTCATCTCTACTGTCAACATCAGAAAGGTTGAGGACCATTGTTGTACATGGACCTATACAAACAGTTCTTTCAGGTGTAAAAATATCTTGACAGATTTCCTTTAAGACCAATGTAATTACAGTATATCTGTTATATTATTGTGTTACATTCAATTTCCCTCCCAAAGCTTCTTTATCCTTGGCGGTTAAATTTCTATTCCTCAATGTCAATCTGTGGGGAGTAACACAAGAGCTGCTTAGAAAAGGAAGTAGCAATGGCCAGGAACATATACAGTTGATACAGAAAAAAATCATTGCCATTTTTTAGCCATTTTTCGGTGGGTCCTGAGATCCTTTTTTTTCTAACATAAACTCTTATAAGGAAGGATATTGAGATAGCTTAATTAATATACCCTCTTTTTTGTGAAAACTTTAAGTTTAAATAGCTCCTATCCTGCTACAAGCGGCAATTTATCTTTGGGCAATTAGGCAACGTTCCTTCCAGAAGAACAAGTCAGTTTCGGTGGCTGATCACACAAATATCATGCAGTCACATGGAGTAAGAACAGTTGTTAATCTCCAGCCCCGTAGACGTAATTTCCTCATTAAAAGTTCTGGTTGTTACGATAAAGATATTCATCATTCATGCTCTGACTCCTCCATAAGGCATTAGCTACAGAGCAAAGCTTTTATTCTTCATTATGACTTTGTAATGAAATGGAGATTTGGTAAGTGAAGCTTTGGTAAATATTGAAGACTATTACGAAGTTACTGATATCTTCTTATACTGTAAATTTCTGAATATCAGTAACTCACAAGAGTGAAATGCCATTTTAAGTAAATTAGGTTCTAAAAAAAATAGATAAAAATTGTGTCTCTTATCACAGCATATGTAATGCATACAAACTACAATTACCATGGGACTACTACTGTGACTACGGCATTTCACCACCATATTGAACGTAGTAATAGCATCAATATGCTGTGTTTAAAATGCATCAGCGTTTTCTTGGATGATTAATGTCTTTTAATTATGTGTAATAAAACTTAAATGTTTTACTCTTACTAAAAAGTCTGGCGACTATAATTACAAAGGGCTACTGATAAGTCTTTGGCTTTACCCAGAAAGAAATGAGATAGGATGATGAAACTTTACATTTATTCCACATACTCTCCACTGATGTCAACACACTTCTTACATCTATATTCCAGGTTCTGAAAGCCTAGCAAAAAGAAGGATTTCGGTTGGGCCTCAAACCAGGCATCTGTAGCAGCCATGGCAACAGAAATGGTGTGAAATTTGGTACCCTTGAGGGTTTTTTTCAGGTTTGGAAACAGATGATAGTCGGAGGGAGCTAGATCTGATGAATAAAGTGAGTGGTAAACGAGATGGAAGCCCAGCTCTGCCAGTTTTGTCATGGTCACTTGTGCAGTGTGAGCAGAGGCATTGTCTAGCAGGAACAAGATTCCATTGGACAGCTTGCCGTGCCTTTTGGCCTTCAGAGCTGCCTTTAATTGGTCCAAAAGTTCAATGTAATATCTTGCATTGATGGTGGAACCTTTTTGAAGGTAGTCCACTAGCAGTACGTCCTCCTTATCCCAGAACTTTGGACAAGCAGAACCACTGTACCTCCACTCTTTTGACTGCTCCTTGTTTTCAGGGTCATATAAATAAATCCAGGTCTCATCCATAGTGACCAGTCGATCCAGGTAGTTCTTATCACTCCGGAAATGCTGACAAATGGACCGGGAAGTTTTCCATCCCATGCTTATCTGATCTGTTGTCAAACATTTGGGGACCCATTTTGCAGATAGCTTCCTCATGTCCAAATGTTCATGGATAATGACACATACACGTTCATGATGTCTGCTATTGCTTTAGCTGAAATTTGTTGATTCTCCAGTATGACGTTGTGCGCAGCATCGACGATCTCTGGAACAACAACCACTCTCAGTCATCCAGGACGTTCCTCATCGTTGGAAGTGCTGAAGTGACCTGTTTTAAATTTGGCAACCCAGTTCTTAGCTGTGGAATATGAAGGACATTGATCTCCCAATGTCTGCGACATCACTATAAATATCCTTCACGGATTTTCCTTGCAAAACCAAGAATTTTATCACTCCGCTGCTCTCAGTAGCTGTGAATATGGCATTAGACTCCGCTATTTTGTTTGCCCTGTGTGTAGAACACTGTTGCCATAAGCATCAAACACAATTTTGAAAACATATATTAGACACATAAGGCTTTCATGGTATGTAACATTCGTTATCACAGAAACAAAAAAAATCATAAAGCCAAAGACTTAACAGCAGCCCCTCGTATATTGTGATTGGACTTCTCCTACTCAGAACGAGCAAGTGTCTTTTTTCTCCTATCATTGACATGGTATCATGAAGTGAGAGGACTGAAATGTCTAGTCTTTTTCCTATATATTGTATGCACTAACATAGACAAGGACTAGACATCCGTTGGGGTCTATATTTGGCTCATGGCTGGAATTTCCAAGTCATCCCTGTTGATATCATTGCCCAAGCTGAAAGGGACATCACATTGATGTCACATGTGATGCCCTCAAAACCTTTGCATACTACTGATGTCAGGCTTACTGGACGGTAGTTGCCTGGATCTACCCTTTTACCTTTCTGAAATATCGGTACCACATCACCAGTTCTCCAATCCTGAGGCACCAACCCTGTTACAAGCAAGTCTAAAAAGATGAGATACAGTGGTCTGTTGATTACAGAGCTCAATTCCCTCAATATTCCTGCATGAATGCCATCTGGCCCTGGGGATTTGTCAATGTTTAATTTACTGAGACGTAGACATACTTCTTCTTGTGTTAAATTAATTATATCGGATGGTGAACTTTGATTTTTCACATGTTGAATGATCCCTGGTACAGTCAGTTCCTTGGTGAACACAGATGAGAAATGCCTATTTAATAGTCTTTTGTTTGTCCTCTATAACTAACTTGTTATTAGATTTTAAGGGGCCAATACTGTCCTTTGTTTTCCTTTCGGCATTAATGTATTTATAAAAGATTTTGGGATTAATTTTAATGTCCTTGGCGATTTTTGTTTCAGTAGCTAAGTTTGCTTGCTTGATTTCTTTTTTACATTGACTATTGATATCTTTATACTTCTGAAATGCTATGTCTTTATTCTCAGCCTTTAAGATTTTAAAAGCCCTTTGTTTTTGTTTTATTATACTTTGTACAGTCTTATTTATCCATAGTGGTTTCTTTTTATTCCTATACATTTTATTACCAGAGGGTATAAGTTTTTTACAGGACTCTAGTAGTATATGCTTAAACTTACCCCATTTATGTTCAGTATCCCCACTTACCATGACTTTGTCCCAATCTACACATTTAAGATCTTCTCTTAATTTGTTGAAATCAGCTTTCCTAAAATTCCAGGTTTTAGCATTTCCCCTTTGAAATGTTCTATTGAATATTATGTTGAAGCTTACCATATTATGATCGCTGGTGCCCAAGTGCTCCCGGACCTGTAGATCTGAAATTGTATCCGGTCTATTTGACAGGACTAGATCTAGCAAATTATCTCACCTGGTCGGTTCACCTACCATCTGAGAGAGGAAATGGTCTTGAATAGTAGATAAGAACTTACAGCTTTTAGCACAACCAGAAGATTCTATGTCCCACTGTATGTCTGGATAGTTGAAATCCCCCATAATAAGAACCCAATAATTATTATTAGCTGCCTTTTCAATTTGTTCCAGCATTTCACCCTCTACCTATTCTGGTATGTTAGGAGGCTTATAGCAAACTCCAATTAGAATTTTTCCATTATTCCCCTCCCCATGTACATTTACCCATACTGACTCTACATTGTTGCAGTTCCCCCCAATGTCATTATTCAACACAGGTTTTAGGTTAGATTTGATAAATATACACACCCCACCACCTTTTTTGTGTTTCCTGTCCTTCCTAAATGTATTATAACCCTGTCTGTTTGTCACCCAGTCATGGCTTTCATCCAGCCAGGTTTCCGTAATGCCCCCCACATCGTAATCCATGGTTGACATAAGAGTCTCCAATTCATTCATTTTGTTGGCAAGACTTCTTGCATTTGCCACTAGACATTTAATACTATTAACACTTTTATTACTCCTAGCCTCCCTACGTTCCTTGTATGTCCCATCCCCCCCAATCCTTCATTGACCCCTACCGTCTCACTGTCTCTATCTGCTCTATCTATCCCCTTATTTGCTCCACTACCCTCCAGCCCCTCAAATCCTAGTTTAAAAGCTCCTCCATCCGTCTGACCATATTGTTTTACAGTCCTTCTATAGGTGTACGGCTGCTGCATCTGTGACGCCCTGGACTATTTAGGTCGTCATAGGATTCTGCACATCTTTCCCCGTGCAGGGCTCAAACCCCCATGGTTCTGGGAACCTAACCTGCGGTACTGCATCCACCAGCATTCACAAATCCTAGTTACACCTTGCACCACACCTGTCAGGCACACCAGTGGGCTGCGTAAGGTGGAATAGGGCAGTTCACCTAGGGGTCAGACAGAGTGGTGGGAGTGGGGAAGTCAGCGAGGGAAGAAGTACAGAGCAGCGCTGACAGTCAGAATAGAAGTAGCTCCCAGTGAGTGAGGAGCTGGGAGTAGCAGCTCCCCAGAGTGGAGTGGTAGCCCTTGAGCTGTGAGGAGCTCTGATGAAGCTGGGAGTTGGAGCTCCCAGGGGAAAAGGAGACTAGGTCGCCGACGATGGTCTGGACCTAGAGGAGTCGGACCCCCGGTCGCAGGGGATTGATGCTAGGTGCCTGGGACCTGTCTTGGAGGATGGTCAGCAGCCTGGGCCTAATCACCAGTTCGGGACTGAAGGCATGACGGGGTTCACAGACCCTAGGTCGGGGAGAAGCTTCAGGCGACCTGGCAATTAACCTGCGGAGGACAGGGCCTATATGGACTGTTCCCACCAAGCTCAGAGATCGGGGGCACTAGTGCAACGAGGGGGATAGGGCTTTCCAAACAAGCAGCCCACTGAAATCCCAAGCGTGAGCTCCTGAGAGCAGGCTCTTTCACTTAGCCATAGTGGAGAGCAGGACCCGGAGAACTCCAAGCTGATGGGCCACAAAGGACACTCTAAATTTTGTGCCAGGAGGCAGGTCACAGACCACCAGGCAGTGCTGCAGGGGACGGGACCTGGACGAGCTCCCCTCAAGAGACAGCGGCAGTCAGAGACTTGATTTACCCTCTTGTCAGCGTCTGCTTTATTGCTGAGTGAGTACCTAATTAACCGCTGCAACCAGCAAGCCTGCGCTCCCCCTGCATCCCATAGCTCCATCCAGAGTCCTGGGGCATTCCCCTACCCGTGGAGGGTAACATCATCTTGCTGCCCCACTCCATCTCCCCGGGTACTCCCAACGGCAGCGGTGGTACTCCCAATTACCGTACACCACGGGTGGCATCACGAACTATACCTATCCCCTGTAAATAATCCCCTTCTTCATTTGAGTGTGGCCTCTAGCCACCGGGTCCGGAGACCCTCAAGCCACGAATAATCATGACCCCCGGATCCGAGTTCGACCGCTGCAGGGGCGGCACACATCCTCACTGTGTTGGCCAGGTCATGGATGATGTTATACGACTTGTTTGTATTGGTGTAAGGCAGGGAAAGCACACTTGGAAATATAGTGGCGGCTGGGGACCGAATACCGCAGGACAGCCGCTGCCATGAGGTTGTGGAATGCCTAAATGTCCATAGGCCTAAGTGGAAACATTTCCAGGGAAAGCAGTCAGGGTGTGCAAGCGTGTTGCACCCTGTGTACTTTCTTTCTCGATCTCCACCTGGTCCACATGCAAAAGTTCCTCTTTAATTGTGAGCAATGAGCGTTTGAGTATTATGATTATGACATCATCACCTCTCACCATCTTGGTTGATTCCTCAAAGTTTTGAAGAACCTCACAGATGTCAGACATCCATGGCAACTCGCTGGTTATGTGCAGAGGCTTGGCATGTTGTAGCTGATATTTAGCTACTGCCCTCTGCTGCTCACAAATCCTTGCTAATATGTGTAATGTGGAGATCCAGTGTGTGTGGTCATATCACACACTGTTATGGTTGCTGTGGCTCTGGAGACTATGTCCGGATTTCTTGCTACTGCACATGTGCAAGCGCTGGAGACTAAGTCCTATCTTGGAGCCATTGCACATGTGCGGGTGACATCATCGCTGACACGAGGTCACATGTCTCTAACACCTTCTAAGCTGATTGGCCACTGGTCATGTGCTTGTGACACGTGGTCACATGTCTCTGACACCTTCTATGCCGATTGGTCGCTGGTCATGTGCTTGTGACGCTTTGCTCGGTGATAGACCAGCGTGACGTCATTGCTGTCATTCTGGCAGCGGATTGGCTCTGGTGTCCTCCATCTTGGATGAGGCACAGAGTCTATATAAGACCCTGATGCACGCCGCCTGGTGCTCAGTCCTCTTGGTTCATGCATGAGGGTAGACGCCCTGTGCACGTCCCTCTAGGCATCTCTCTGTCTATGTTAGGTGAGCGCTACCGGCAGGGTAGCGTTCTTATACCTTACAGCTTCGGCTGCAGTCCATATCCTTACCTCTTAGTGGAGCGGACATAGGCCGGTGCCTGAGGCACATGGTCCGGCTGGGCCTTGTGATTCTACTCGTAGGTGGACGTTGCCGCTAGGGTAACGTTCCTTATACTGCGTCTGGCAGTTGTTCGTATCCTCGCACACTAGGGGAGCGAACAGAGGTAGGAGCTTTGTGCGGCTTATGCTGCTGTCCATCTCTTTTGCACCACTAAAAGAGCAGGCCTAGGCAGGTGCCATATCTAGTGGTTCGTGTCCTCGCACACTAGTGGAGCGAACGCAGGTAGGAGCTTTGTGCGGCTTACGCTGCTGTCCGTCTCTTTTGCACCACTAAAAGAGCGGACCTAGGCAGGTGCCATATCTAGTGGTTCGTGTCCTCGCACACTAGTGGAGCGAACGCAGGTAGGAGCTTTGTGCGGCTTACGCTGCTGTCCATCTCCTGGCACCACTAGAGGAACGGTGTTACGGGGGGCTGTCTGATAATAACTGAAAGGAGTATCAGACAGTCAGGGTCCACCGTGCAAAGACTTTGCTGCAGACTATGGCAGAGTGCAATACCTCTGTTAACTCACAGAAGAATATAATAAGTAAGTAAAGCAATTCCTCCCTTACTTGGAGGGTGTGTGGAATGATCTCTGTTAATAATCACAGAGACAAAGGCAATGTGTGCGAAATGGCACCTACCTAGGTCCGCTCTTCTAGTGGTGCAAAAGAGACGAACAGCAGCGTAAGCCGCACAAAGCTCCTACCTGCGTTCGCTCCACTAGTGTGCGAGGACACGAACCACTAGATATGGCACCTGCCTAGGTCCGCTCTTCTAGTGGTGCAAAATAGACGAACAGCAGCGTAAGCCGCACAAAGCTCCTACCTCTGTTCGCTCCCCTAGTGTGCGAGGATACGAACAACTGCCAGACGCAGTATAAGGAACGTTACCCTAGCGGCAACGTCCACCTACGAGTAGAATCACAAGGCCCAGCCAGACCATGTGCCTCAGGCACCTGCCTATGTCCGCTCCCCTAAGAGGTAAGGATACGGACAGCAGCCGAAGCTGTAAGGTATAAGAACGCTACCCTGCCGGTAGCGCTCACCTAGCATAGACAGAGGAATGCCTAGAGGAACGCGCACAGAGCGTCTACTCATATGCATGAACCAAGAGGACTGAGCACCATGCGGCGTGTGTCAGGGTCTTATATAGACTCTGTGCCTCATCCAAGATGGAGGACACCAGAGCCAATCCGCTGCCAGAACGACAGGAGTGACGTCATGCTGGCCTATCACCGAGCAAGACGTCACAAGCACATGACCAGCGACCAATCGGCATAGAAGGTGTCAGAGACATGTGACCTCGTGTCAGCGATGATGTCACCCGCACATGTGCAATAGCTCCAAGATTGGACTTAGTCTCCGGCGCTCGCACATGTGCAGTAGCAAGAAATCTGGACTTAGTCTCCAGCGCTCGCACATGTGCAGTAGCAAGAAATCTGGACTTAGTCTCCAGCGCTCGCACATGTGCAGTAGCAAGAAATCTGGACATAGTCTCCAGTGCTCGCAGCAACCGTAACAGTACCTCCCCCTCAAGGGCCCCCCTCCCGGCGACGCAGGTAATCGGCAACTAAGTCGGGAGCATGGACAGCCTCCTCAGGCTCCCAAGAGCGATGTTCCGGGCCATAGCCCTCCCAATCTATCAAGAAGAACCTGCGCCCTCTAACCATCTTAGAACCAACTATGGCTCGTACCTCATAGCTAGAGCGAGAGGAATCAGAGGCAGGAGAGTGCACTTCACGAGCGTGAGGGAAAATAGCCGGCTTTAGCAGTGAGACATGGAATTTGTCATGAATCCTAAGATGGACAGGTAACTTCAATTGATAGACTACAGGATTTACCTGTCGAAGAACCTCATAAGGACCCAGGAAGCGAGGAGCAAATTTGACAGAGCTCACTCTAAGTCTCACGTGTTTTGCAGAGAGCCACACAAAGTCCCCTGGAGAAAAGACAGGAGCCGGGCGACGAAACCGATCGAACACCGTCTTCATACGGTCCTTAGCTGCTTGGATCGACTCTTGAGTCCGATCCCAAACCTCTCTGGCATTAGTTGCCCAGTCGGCCACAAGAGGAGGAGGTGCAGCAGCGGGAAACGGTACTGGTACCCTAGGGTGTTGCCCATTATTGAGTACGAACGGTGTCTGCCCAGTGGCCTCAGCCAGCGAATTGTTAAGGGCAAATTCTGCCCAGGGTAGGAGGGAGGACCAGTTATCGTGGTTCTCAGCAACAAAGTGTCGAAGGTATATAATCATAGATTGATTGGTACGTTCAACCAAACCATTAGTCTCCGGATGGTATGCCGAAGAGAGATTCAACTCAATTTGCAGAAGGCTACAAAGATCTCGCCAGAAACGGGAAGTAAATTGCGGGCCTCTATCACAAATGATACGATCTGGCATCCCGTGAAGCCTAAAGACATGCTTGAGGAATAGTTTGGCTAGTACCCTGGAAGATGGGATTCTCGATAACGGTACGAGATGAACCATCCGGGAGAAATGGTCCGTAATGACCCACACAAATCTATGTCCCTGTGAACATGGAAGATCACCCACAAAGTCCATGCCTACCACCTCCCATGGTCTATCTGGCACTGGTAAAGGATGCAAGAGCCCAGCCGGTCTCTGCCGTAATGGACGGTTGCGAGCACACGAGTAGCAGGAACCGACATATCTCTTGACGTGGCTGGCTAAGTGTGGCCACCAATACCACCTCTCCAGTAACTCTCGTGTCCGCCTAATACCAAAATGCCCACCCACCTTTGAGGTGTGGGCCCATGACAGTATATCATTCTGTCGATCAGGCGGAACAAAGGTCTTGCCCGGTGGGATTTGGTCTAACGTCACAGGGGAGAGCGTATGAAAAACCCTGGAGGGAAGGATAAGACGAGGTTCGTCAATCTCTTCCTGGGTAGAAAGCATAGAGCGAGACAGGGCGTCTGCCTTGTTATTCTTACTCCCAGACAGATAGTTGATGGAGAAGTGAAAGCGGGAGAAAAACAAGGACCAGCGGGCTTGGCGAGGATTCAGACGCTGAGCGGTTTGTAAGTACGTCAGATTCTTATGGTCTGTATAGACCTGGAAAGGATGTTTCGCTCCTTCCAGCAAGTGACGCCACTCCTCCAAGGCTAATCTCAAGGCGAGCAGTTCCCTATCCCCAATGGTATAGTTTCTCTCTGCCGGTGAAAAGGTTTTAGCAAAGAAGAAACACGGCCTTTTTCTACCTGCACCGTTCTTTTGATACAAGACCGCACCAGCACCCACTGAAGAGGCATCAACCTCTAAGAGGAAGGGCTTATTCTCATCGGGTCTTTGAAGAACGGGAGCAGTTGAAAAGTGTCTTTTTACTGCCTCAAAAGCCTGAGATGTCTCAGCAGACCAGGCTTTGGGATTAGCACCTTTCTTAGTCAAGGCCACCAAAGGGGCCACCAAAGTAGAAAAATGGGGTATGAACTGCCTGTAATAATTTATGAATCCTAAGAAGCGTTGCACCGCCTTCAAGGAATGAGGTTCGGACCATTGCAGGACAGCAGAGAGCTTCGCAGGATCCATAGCCAGACCCTCTTGTGAGATAATGTAACCCAAAAAAGGCAATGAGGACTGCTCGAATACACATTTCTCGAGTTTAGCAAACAATGAGTGCTCCCTTAAACGGGAAAGGACACGAACGACATCCTGACGATGAGTCTCCAGATCAGGAGAAAAAATCAGGATGTCGTCCAGATACACCACTACTGAGGATAACAGTAAATCCCTGAACACATCGTTTACGAAGTCCTGAAATACTGCGGGTGCATTACATAACCCAAAAGGCATGACGAGGTATTCATAGTGACCGTCTCGGGTGTTAAAAGCGGTCTTCCATTCGTCACCCTTTCGAATTCGTACCAAGTTATACGCACCCCGCAGATCCAACTTCGTAAAAACTTGAGCTCCTCTCAGTCTGTCAAAGAGCTCCGAAATTAAAGGTAATGGGTATTTGTTCTTTATTGTGATTGCGTTGAGACCCCTGTAATCTATGCAGGGACGCAAATCACCCTCTTTCTTCCGAACAAAGAAAAACCCAGCTCCCGCGGGAGAGACAGACTTACGAATGAACCCCTTCTCTAAACTCTCTCTTATATAGGTCGACATGGCCTCCGACTCAGGTATCGACAGGGGGTAAACCCTGCCTTTAGGTGGAACCGAACCTGGGATAAGGTCTATGGCACAGTCATACGGCCTATGGGGTGGAAGAACCTCAGCACCCTGTTTGGAGAACACGTCAGCGAAATCCAAATAGGGTGTAGGTATGGGAGAGAGATCAGTTGATGCAACCGCAACGACCTTAGGTGGTAAGGGAAGACATCGGGACTGACATTTCGAACCCCAACTAATAATGCTGTCAGACTCCCAGTCAATGTGAGGAGCATGAGTCCGAAGCCATGGAAGACCCAGAAGGACGTCGTCTATACCCTCAGGCAAAACAAGAAAAGAAATCTCCTCTATGTGACCCTGAGACAGGGAAAGGCGCAAGGGAACTGTCCTCAATGTAATGGAGTCAGACAACATAGTTCCATTAACAACACGGACAGGAATAGGCGCCTCTAACATGATAGAGGGAATATTGTGTCCCTTTACAAATCCTGAGGACACAAAAATCCCGTCAGCTCCGGAATCCACAAGGCCATGTATTCTCAGATAACGAGAGCTGACCTGGGATACAACACTTAGAGGGTGCAGAAGACGTCTCTAGTAACCCCCCTCTAATGGTTACTAGACCAGGAAGTTTCCCTGACGACTAGGACACTTGTTGGCATAGTGCCCAGCCTGACGACATACGTAACATATAGGAGGACCAGACTTGCGTAGTCTGGAGGACGTATGACCTAACTCCATAGGAGTGGGAGATGTTTCAGATGCTGAGGAAGATGGTAGTGGACCCTCAACAACTGGAATAGCCCGATGCTTAGGGCGTGAGGAAGAGACCTCGAGTCTACGTTCCTTATGGCGTACATCGATCCTCGTTGCTACTGTGATCAAGTCCTCCAGAGAATCTGTTTGGCAGAGCAAGTCGAGGATCATGTGCAGATGTCACCATGGTCTGAGGTTTATCCTCTATACTCTTGAGCCGTGACTCAAGTACTTGTATGTAACGGTGTAACTGCTGATATTCTGCCATAACTGCCAGACCCTTGGCTCAGTCCTAATGTTACGGGGGGCTGTCTGATAATAACTGAAAGGAGTATCAGACAGTCAGGGTCCACCGTGCAAAGACTTTGCTGCAGACTATGGCAGAGTGCAATACCTCTGTTAACTCACAGAAGAATATAATAAGTAAGTAAAGCAATTCCTCCCTTACTTGGAGGGTGTGTGGAATGATCTCTGTTAATAATCACAGAGACAAAGGCAATGTGTGCGAAATGGCACCTACCTAGGTCCGCTCTTCTAGTGGTGCAAAAGAGACGAACAGCAGCGTAAGCCGCACAAAGCTCCTACCTGCGTTCGCTCCACTAGTGTGCGAGGACACGAACCACTAGATATGGCACCTGCCTAGGTCCGCTCTTCTAGTGGTGCAAAAGAGACGAACAGCAGCGTAAGCCGCACAAAGCTCCTACCTCTGTTCGCTCCCCTAGTGTGCGAGGATACGAACAACTGCCAGACGCAGTATAAGGAACGTTACCCTAGCGGCAACGTCCACCTACGAGTAGAATCACAAGGCCCAGCCAGACCATGTGCCTCAGGCACCTGCCTATGTCCGCTCCCCTAAGAGGTAAGGATACGGACAGCAGCCGAAGCTGTAAGGTATAAGAACGCTACCCTGCCGGTAGCGCTCACCTAGCATAGACAGAGGAATGCCTAGAGGAACGCGCACAGAGCGTCTACTCATATGCATGAACCAAGAGGACTGAGCACCATGCGGCGTGTGTCAGGGTCTTATATAGACTCTGTGCCTCATCCAAGATGGAGGACACCAGAGCCAATCCGCTGCCAGAACGACAGGAGTGACGTCATGCTGGCCTATCACCGAGCAAGACGTCACAAGCACATGACCAGCGACCAATCGGCATAGAAGGTGTCAGAGACATGTGACCTCGTGTCAGCGATGATGTCACCCGCACGTGTGCAATGGCTCCAAGATTGGACTTAGTCTCCGGCGCTCACACATGTGCAGTAGCAAGAAATCTGGACTTAGTCTCCAGCGCTCGCACATGTGCAGTAGCAAGAAATCTGGACTTAGTCTCCAGCGCTCGCACATGTGCAGTAGCAAGAAATCTGGACTTACTCTCCAGCGCTCGCACATGTGCAGTAGCAAGAAATCTGGACATAGTCTCCAGTGCTCGCAGCAACCGTAACAAACGGACCTAGGTAGGTGCCATTTCACACTCACTGCTTTTGTCTCTGTGATCTTTAACAGAGACCATTCCACACACCCTCCAAGTAAGGGAGGAATTGCTTTATTTTCTAATTATATTCCTCTGTGAGTTTAACAGAGGTATTGCACTCTGCACTTGTGCTATTATTTTTTACAGTGGCACACTTATATACCCCTTATCCTCTGCCATAGTCTGCAGCAGAGTCTTTGCACGGTGGACCCTGACTGTCTGACATTCCTTTAGGTTTTATAATCAGACAGCCCCCGTAACATTAGGACTGAGCCAAGGGTCTGGCAGTTATGGCAGAATATCAGCAGTTACACCGTTACATACAAGTACTTGAGTCGCGGCTCAAGAGTATAGAGGATAAACCTCAGACCATGGTGACATCTGCACATGATCCTCGACTTGCTCTGCCAAACAGATATTCTGGCGATGCCAGATCATGTCGTGGTTTCATTAGTCAGTGTCAGATACACCTAGAAGTCAACTCTTCTCGCTTCTCTACGGAGAGGTCCAGAGTAGGCTTTATCATCTCCTTACTTCAGGACAAAGCCTTAGAATGGGCGACTCCCTTATGGGAGCGCTCTGATGTGGTTACTCTGAGACATCAAGACTTTCTTGATGCTCTTAAAGCGGAATTCATGGGTCCGCAGGTTACCCATGATGCGGCCCTGAGACTCTTAGATCTATCTCAGGGTTCGTTATCCACTAGTTCTTATGCCATTGCTTTTAGAACTCTGGTGGCAGAACTAGATTGGCCAGAGAAGGTGTTGATTCCTATCTTCTGGAGAGGGTTGGCAGGCTATGTCAAGGATGCCTTTGCTACTCGTGAGGTCCCTGCTTCTCTGGAGGACTTGATCACAGTAGCAACGAGGATCGACGTACGCCATAGGGAACGTAGACTCGAGGTCTCTTCCTCACGCCCTAAGCATCGGGCTATTCCAGTTGTTGAGGGTCAACTACCATCTTCCTCAGCATCTGAAACATCTCCCACTCCTATGGAGTTAGGTCATACATCCTCCAGACTACGCAAGTCTGTGCCTCCTATATGTTACGTATGTCGTCAGGCTGGGCACTATGCCAACAAGTGTTCTAGTCGTCAGGGAAACTCCCAGGCCTAGTAACCATTAGAGGGGGGTTACTAGAGACGTCTTCTGCACCCTCTAAGTGTAGTATCCCAGGTCAGCTCTCATTCTGTGAGAATACATGGCCTATTATGGCTTTTGTGGATTCCGGAGCTGACGGGACTTTTGTGTCCTCAGGATTTGTAAAGGGACACAATATTCCCTCTATCATGTTAGAGGCGCCTATTCCTGTCCGTGTTGTTAATGGGACTATGTTGTCTGACTCCATTACATTGAGGACAGTTCCCTTGCGCCTTTCCCTGCCTCAGGGTCACATAGAGGAGATTTCTTTTCTTGTTTTGCCTGAGGATATAGACGACGTCCTTCTGGGTCTCCCATGGCTTCGGACTCATGCTCCTCACATTGACTGGGAGTCCGACAGCATTATTAGTTGGGGTTTGAAATGTCAGTCCCGATGTCTTCCCTTACCACCTAAGGTCGTTGCAGTTGCATCAACTGATCTCTCTCCCATACCTACACCCTATTTGGATTTCGCTGACGTGTTCTCCAAACAGGGTGCTGAGGTTCTTCCACCCCATAGGCCGTATGACTGTGCCATAGACCTTATCCCAGGTTCAGTTCCACCTAAGAGCCGGGTTTACCCCCTGTCGATACCTGAGTCGGAGGCCATGTCGACCTATATAAGAGAGAGTTTAGAGAAGGGGTTCATTCGTAAGTCTGTCTCTCCCGCGGGAGCTGGGTTTTTCTTTGTTCGGAAGAAAGAGGGTGATTTGCGTCCCTGCATAGATTACAGGGGTCTCAACGCAATCACAGTAAAGAACAAATACCAGTTACCTTTAATTTCGGAGCTCTTTGACAGACTGAGGGGAGCTCAGGTTTTTACGAAGTTGGATCTGCGGGGTGCGTACAACTTGGTACGAATTCGAGAGGGTGACGAATGGAAGACCGCTTTTAACACCCAAGACAGTCACTATGAATACCTCGTCATGCCTTTTGGTTTATGTAATGCACCCGCAGTATTTCAGGACTTCGTAAACAATGTGTTCAGGGATTTACTGTTATCCTCCGTCGTGGTGTATCTGGACGACATCCTGATTTTTTCTCCTGATCTGGAGACTCATCGTCAGGATGTCGTTCGTGTCCTTTCCCGTTTAAGGGAGCACTCTTTGTTTGCTAAACTCGAAAAATGTGTATTCGAGCAGTCATCCTTGCCTTTTTTGGGCTACATTATCTCACAAGAGGGTCTGGCTATGGATCCTGCGAAGCTCTCTGCTGTCCTGGAATGGTCCGAACCTCATTCCTTGAAGGCGTTGCAACGCTTCTTAGGATTCATAAATTATTACAGGCAGTTCATACCCCATTTCTCTACTTTGGTGGCCCCTTTGGTGGCCTTGACTAAGAAAGGTGCTAATCCAAAAGTTTGGTCTACTGAGACATCCCAGGCTTTTGAGGCAGTAAAAAGACACTTTTCAACTGCTCCCGTTCTTCAAAGACCCGATGAGAATAAGCCCTTCCTCTTGGAGGTTGATGCCTCTTCAGTGGGTGCTGGTGCGGTCTTGTATCAAAAGAACGGTGCAGGTAGAAAAAGGCCGTGTTTCTTCTTTGCTAAAACCTTTTCACCGGCAGAGAGAAACTATACCATTGGGGATAGGGAACTGCTCGCCCTGAGATTAGCCTTGGAGGAGTGGCGTCACTTGCTGGAAGGAGCGAAACATCCTTTCCAGGTCTATACAGACCATAAGAATCTGACGTACTTACAAACCGCTCAGCGTCTGAATCCTCGCCAAGCCCGCTGGTCCTTGTTTTTCTCCCGCTTTCACTTCTCCATCAACTATCTGTCTGGGAGTAAGAATAACAAGGCAGACGCTCTGTCTCGCTCTATGGTTTCTACCCAGGAAGAGATTGACGAACCTCGTCTTATCCTTCCCTCCAGGGTTTTTCATACGCTCTCCCCTGTGACGTTAGACCAAATCCCACCGGGCAAGACCTTTGTGCCGCCTGATCGACAGAATGATATACTGTCGTGGGCCCACACCTCAAAGGTGGGTGGGCATTTTGGTATTAGGCGGACACGAGAGTTACTGGAGAGGTGGTATTGGTGGCCACACTTAGCCAGCCACGTCAAGAGATATGTCGGTTCCTGCTACTCGTGTGCTCGCAACCGTCCATTACGGCAGAGACCGGCTGGGATCTTGCATCCTTTACCAGTGCCAGATAGACCATGGGAGGTGGTAGGCATGGACTTTGTGGGTGATCTTCCGTGTTCACAGGGACATAGATTTGTGTGGGTCATTACGGACCATTTCTCCCGGATGGTTCATCTCGTACCGTTATCGATAATTCTGTCTTCCAGGGTACTAGCCAAACTATTCCTCAAGCATGTCTTTAGGCTTCACGGGATGCCAGATCGTATCATTTGTGAGAGAGGCCCGCAATTTGCTTCCCGTTTCTGGCGAGATCTTTGTAGCCTTCTGCAAATTGAGTTGAATCTCTCTTCGGCATACCATCAGGAGACAAATGGTTTGGTTGAGCGTACCAATCAATCCATGATTATATACCTTCGACACTTTGTTGCTGAGAACCACGATAACTGGTCCTCCCTCCTACCCTGGGCAGAATGTGCCCTTAACAATTCGCTGGCTGAGGCCACTGGGCAGACACCATTCGTACTCAATAATGGGCAACACCCTAGGGTACCAGTACCGTTTCCCGCTGCTGCACCTTCTCCTCTTGTGGCCGACTGGGCAACTAATGTCAGAGAGGTTTGGGATCGGACTCAAGAGTTGATCCAAGCAGCTAAGGACCGTATAAAGACGGTGTCCGATCGGTTTCGTCGCCCGTCTCCTGTCTTTTCTCCAGGGGATTTTGTGTGGCTCTCTGCAAAACACGTGAAACTTAGAGTGAGCTCTGTCAAATTTGCTCCTCACATCCTGGGTCCTTTATGAGGTTCTTCGACAGGTAAATCATGTAGTCTACCAATTGAAGTTACCCGTCCATCTTAGGATCCATGACAAATTCCATGTTTCACTGCTGAAGCCGGCTATTTTACCTCACGCTCGTGAAGTGCACTCTCCTGCCTCTGATTCCTCTCGCTCTAGCTATGAGGTACGAGCCATAGTTGGTTCTAAGATGGTTAGAGGGCGCAGGTTCTTCTTGATAGATTGGGAGGGCTATGGCCCGGAACATCGCTCTTGGGAGCCTGAGGAGGCTGTCCATGCTCCCGACTTAGTTGCCGATTACCTGCGCCGCCGGGAGGGGGGCCCTTGAGGGGGAGGTACTGTTACGGTTGCTGTGGCTCTGGAGACTATGTCCGGATTTCTTGCTACTGCACATGTGCAAGCGCTGGAGACTAAGTCCTATCTTGGAGCCATTGCACATGTGCGGGTGACATCATCGCTGACACGAGGTCACATGTCTCTGACACCTTCTAAGCTGATTGGCCACTGGTCATGTGCTTGTGACACGTGGTCACATGTCTCTGACACCTTCTATGCCGATTGGTCGCTGGTCATGTGCTTGTGACGCTTTGCTCGGTGATAGGCCAGCGTGACGTCATTGCTGTCATTCTGGCAGCGGATTGGCTCTGGTGTCCTCCATCTTGGATGAGGCACAGAGTCTATATAAGACCCTGACGCACGCCGCCTGGCGCTCAGTCCTCTTGGTTCATGCATGAGGGTAGACGCCCTGTGCACGTCCCTCTAGGCATCTCTCTGTCTATGTTAGGTGAGCGCTACCGGCAGGGTAGCGTTCTTATACCTTACAGCTTCGGCTGCAGTCCGTATCCTTACCTCTTAGTGGAGCGGACATAGGCAGGTGCCTGAGGCACATGGTCCGGCTGGGCCTTGTGATTCTACTCGTAGGTGGACGTTGCCGCTAGGGTAACGTTCCTTATACTGCGTCTGGCAGTTGTTCGTATCCTCGCACACTAGGGGAGCGAACAGAGGTAGGAGCTTTGTGCGGCTTATGCTGCTGTCCATCTCTTTTGCACCACTAGAAGAGCGGACCTAGGCAGGTGCCATATCTAGTGGTTCGTGTCCTTGCACACTAGTGGAGCGAACGCAGGTAGGAGCTTTGTGCGGCTTACGCTGCTGTCCGTCTCTTATGCACCACTAAAAGAGTGGACCTAGGCAGGTGCCATATCTAGTGGTTCGTGTCCTCGCACACTAGTGGAGCGAACGCAGGTAGGAGCTTTGTGCGGCTTACGCTGCTGTCTATCTCCTGGCACCACTAGAGGAACGGACCTAGGTAGGTGCCATTTCACACTCACTGCTTTTGTCTCTGTGATCTTTAACAGAAACCATTCCACACACCCTCCAAGTAAGGGAGGAATTGCTTTATTTTCTAATTATATTCCTCTGTGAGTTTAACAGAGGTATTGCACTCTGCACTTGTGCTATTATTTTTTACAGTGGCACACTTATATACCCCTTATCCTCTGCCATAGTCTGCAGCAGAGTCTTTGCACGGTGGACCCTGACTGTCTGACATTCCTTTAGGTTTTATAATCAGACAGGCCCCGTAATACACACCAGTTGGTGAGCTGGCACTTGCAAGCGCTGCTGCAGCACTGCCAGACCGGTAGCATCTGTAGCTGACTTGCAGAAATAAACACACATGCGGCGTACCATCACAAGTACCTCAGGCAAATCTGGGTAGGTCGTTAAGTGTACCTTCACAGCAACTGCATTGGTGAAGGCACAGGTGATGTTTTTGGACATGTGCTGGTGTAAGGCAGGGATTGCACACTAAGAAAAATAATTACATAAGGCTGCCATGAGGGTGCAGAAAGTCTCACTGTCCACATGCCTAATCAACAACATTTCCAGCTCATGCAGTCTGGAAATGTGCCCGATTAGTGTTTGGACCTGTGTGATACCTGGGTGGCTGGATATTTGTGTCACCACAGGCCTATGGGGTACTCAGTCCTGGGCCGTATATGTACGGGGATGCTGTGTCACGGTTGTGTAACGGCCGATGCCCGATTCCGTGACCCTGGGGGTCGCTTTTTAAAGGGATTATATACAGGGGAGTTTAAAGATTTTATATCGTGACGCCACTTGCGGGTTGCGGTTATGGTGATGGAACCGCCGCTACACAGTCTTTTACCACTGGGGCTGATGGTGATGACAGCCTGGATGATTGGACCACCGCAAGTAGGGTCAGGCCCCAGGGAGTAGTTGATGGGATCCGGCGCAGAAAGAAGGGAGATCACACGATGGTGATGCAGTGCAACTGTTGTTTACTCACAGCGGTGTTGATGCTGATGCACTGAGGACGGCTGGTTTCGACTCCTGGTCCCTTTTGTTCCAGTGCCGGTGTGGTAACCTGCTGGCTTCTTTCCCTGGCACCTCTCACTGGTTGGTGGAACCCCATGGCTAGGAGCATCTGGGGGTCCCCTACTGTCTGTCGGCAGTCTCTAGTCCGTACGGCGGGCAGTGTGAACCCTGTAGGGTCGGTGTTCTGTTCCGGTCCCTGGCTCTATTTTTACTGCTGGTGCCCCCGGATCCTTGGGTAAGTGAGGTCCTTGATGGTCCCCTCACTGTGCAGATATTTGTCAGGTAGCCTGAAGCGTTCGCCTGACCTAGGGCCCTGTGCCCCGTCGGTGTTCTGGTTCCAGGGGGAACCTGGCTGTACCCTCTCTGGCAACCACTCTCCTATGCCCCCTAGGTCACTGCTACACGACCCCATCTGGAGACACGTCTGTCTCCTTCAACTGTCAGTACCAGACTCCCTGTCTTTCTGTCTGTCCCCTCCCACCTGGTTGTCATCTAGTGGACTGGACTGACTTCACCCCTGTGTGGCCATCCATTGGGTCCCAGACTAGTCAGTCAACCTTGATTGGGAGAGGGAAAATGGGGATGTTTATGTGTTTTGATGTTAACGGCACTGGTCTTCCAGGTCTTTGGGGGTAGGCTCTGCATCTTTGACAGGATGCAGTACCTAGTAGTGCCCTGATGGGTTTAGGAGAGCTACATTTGCATTTAAATTCCAATGTCTGGGGTAAGGATAGCTTAATTCTGCGCTGGAACAAAGAATTGAATGTGGTTACTGAAGGTGCTTTGCGAATCTGCAATGACAGGTGCAGGGCGGGAGGCATCCGTACCTGCATCAATGGAGGGGATTGGCAAGCGCAGTGGAAGAGGCAGTCGTGTCAACTGCAAAAATTGATTGTGGACCCAAGAATTTTGTCTACCTAGTTGGGTGCTTTGATGACATGTGCCTGAGCATGTTGGTGGTGGTCATTCTGATAGGGATCAGGACCCTGCTGGTCTTGGTATGGCATAGGTTGCATATGACCTTTCTTTTGTAGTCCCCACTGTGACAGGGTATGCGACAGAGCAGTGAGGGACGCCAGGCCAAGGAACAATCCAAAGGGCTTTATTGGAGCCACAAAGATAAAGCACAAAACAAATATAAATCCTTAAAGTCTGCAAGGAGTCCACAACAAAACAAAAGATCCAGGGGCACCGCCTGGTATTCCGATGCCACGGAAAATAGGGCAATGGTCCGTATATGTGTTCCTTGAGTCCAACAGGGCGAACAATAAAACACAATCCCAAGTGGCTACTGATCTCCAGTCTGCAACAGTCCATAGACAGGCCCTAGGAGCCAGCCTCAGCTATAGATCCTAGTGCTTCTCCAGCCGAGATCCAACTAACCTAACATGGGTCTCATTGTTCTTCTCTCTTGGGATCAGCCCCTTAGGTGGGCAGACCTCCCCCTAGACATCTGATACATGAATTGACTTAAGGCTATGTGCCCACGCTGTGGATTTACCGCAGATTTTGCCGCGGATTTGCCGCGGATTTGCCGCGGATTTCCCGAAAATCTGCAGCAGCGGCACTTCCAAGCCATTTCAATGGCATTTTGGAAATGCTGTGTCCATGCTGCGGATTTTTCCGCTGCGGATTTGCCGCGGATTTTGATCCGGAAAAATCTGCAGCATGTCAATTGTTTGTTGCAGATTTGGTGCGGATTTTGGGTATAGAATGGGGAAAAAAAAAAATCCGCATCAAAATCCGCGGCAAATCCGCGAGTGCGGATTTGCCGCGAAAGTCGCGGATTTTCAGGCAGAAAAGTCCGCAGGTACATTCTACCGTGGACACATAGCCTTAGACTCCTGGCTCTGTTCTGTTTACCAAGTTGTGGTTGGAGAAGTCCCATGCTGAGAAGAACAAACAATCTCCCAGCAGAAGCAGTACAAAGGAGGGACAGACTATTACACCATGAGCACAGGCGGGGGAGGGACACACTGTTACAATCCCTTCCCCTCTCAATTTGTGTACGGACTAGTGAATTCAACAGGTCGCTTGTCAAGTACAGATAAACATGGCGGACCTGACTCAGGGCTCTTCTTGCCTGGATAATATATCTGCATTTTGGTGTTGGCTGCCCCTTCTATATTGTATTGTAACGTTATAGGGTTGAAGAGCCAGGCTCCATCGTAGTAAGCGTCCATTGTCCCCAGAGACTCTGTTCAGCCAGGTGAGGGGATTGTGATCAGTAACCACAGTGAATTCTCGTCCATACAGATACGGCCCTAGTTTCCTAAGGGCCCATACTACAGCCAGGCATTCCTTCTCAACAGTTGCATAGGCCACTTCTCGGTCCAGCAGCTTCTTGCTGAGGTAGGCAATGGGGTGCTCCTCCCTGGCTGCATTCACCTGGCTGAGTACAGCTCCCAGTCCATAAGAAGAGGCATCCGTCTGCACAATGAATCTCCTCTTGTAGTCTGGAGCAGCCAGAACAGGGTCGCAGACCAAGGCATCCTTCAGCCGATTAAAAGCCTCATCACAGGCTGGAGTCCAGATCACCAGCTGGGGCATCGTCTTCTTCGTGAGGTCTGTAAGGGGCTTGGCCACACTGCGGCTGTGACGGCAGTTTGGGTGGCCTCATTTCCATTGATGGGTTGAACACGTCCACATCTGCTGCTCTCTTGGCTTGACTTCTGGAACCGGCTCTTCACATTGGTGCTGTGGAAAATGGGGTAATAATTGTGGGGTTAATGATAGCTGTGAATTGTCAATTTGCATCAAGCCCTGATATTAGTAATGAGTTGGCGTTTAGCGGACACCCCCATAACTAATCCATTAGTTAGAAGTGGATACAAAAATGTTATTTGAACAAAAAAAACCTGAGTACAGCCCTCGTTCACCAATTTATTTTTTTTTTTATTTTTTTTAAAAGAAAAATGTCTGCCGTAATCCATAGCTAGGTCCCATGATGTTCCCCAAAAGTAAACCTGAAAAGACATAAAAAGAGAAAATTAGTTAATAAATAAAGACAAGACACCTGTATATACACATATACATACACGGGACACGGACACACACATATACATATACTGTATATATACCGTACAGACCAAAAGTTTGGACACAACTTCTCATTCAAACAGTTTTCTTTATTTTCATGACTCTGAAAATTGTAGATTCACATTGAAGGCATTAAAACTATGAATTAACACATGTGAAATGAAATACGTAACAAAAAAGTATGAAACAACTGAAAATATGTCTTATATTCTAGGTTCTTCAAAGTAGCCACCTTTTGCTTTGATTACTGCTTTGCACACTCTTGGCATTCTCTTAATGAACTTCAAGAGGTAGTCACCGGAAATGGTCTTCCAACAGTCTTGAAGGCGTTCCCAGAGATGCTTAGCACTTGTTGGACCTTTTGCCTTCACTCTGCAATATTAGGAGTAGCTAAATCTACAGTTTGGTACATCCTAAGAAAGAAAGTACTGGGGGACTTAACAATAAAACAAAGTCCTGGACGCCCACAGAAGACAACAGTGGTAGATGATTGCAGAATAATTACCATGGTGAAGAGAAACCCCTTCACAACATCCAACCAAGCGAACAACACTCTCCAGGATGTAGGCGTTTCAATATCCAAATCTACCATAAAGAGAAGACTGCATGAAAGAAAATACCCTCTGTTCACTGCACGGTGCAAGCCACTCATAAGCCTCAAGAATAAGAAGGTTAGATTGAACTTTACTAAAAAAAAAAAAAAATCTTAAAAACCAGCACAGTCCTGGAAGAACATTCTTTGAACAGATGAAACCAAGATCAAACTCTACCAGAATAATGGAAAGAAAAAATTATGGCGAACACATGATACAGCTCATGATCCAAAGCATACATAAATATTTGTAACACACGGCGGAGGCAGTGTGATGGCCGGGCATGCATGGCTACCAGTGGCACTGGGTCCCTAGTGTTTATTGATCGTGTGACACAGGACAGAAGCAGCCGGATGAATTCTAGGGTTTTCATAGAAATACTGTGGCTCAAATCCAGGCAAATGCAGCCAAACTGATTGGTTGGCGTTTCATAATAGAGATAGACAATGACCCAAAACATAAAGCCAGAGCAACCCATGACCTTATTAAAGGTAAGAAGTGGAATATTATTGAATGGCCGAGTCATCTAATCTCCACCCAGTAGAGCCACATTTCACTTGTTAAAGACTAAACTTCAGCCAGGAAGGCCACAAACAAACAGCAACTGAAAACCGCTGCAGTAAAGGCCGGCAGAGCATTAAAAGGGAGGAAACCCAGCGTCTGGTGATGTCCAAGAGTCCACGACTTCAGGCAGTCATTGCCAACAAGGGGTTTTCAACCAACTATTAGAAGTTAACATTTTATTTCCAAATATTTAATTTGTCCAATTACTTTTGAGCCCCTGAAATGAAGGGATTGAGTTTAAAAATGCTTTAGTTCCTCCCATTTTTATGCAATCATTTTGCTCAACCCCCTGAATTAAAGCTGAAAGTCTGAACTTCAACTGCATCTGAATTGTTTTGTTCAAAACCCATTGTGGTAATGAACAGAAGAAAAATGTGATTTTTTTTTTCTCTGTCCAAATATATATGGATTTAACTGTATATAGTTGGATAGGCTGTGCTTATAGTTTCTTTTATATTTTTGTTGTGCTCTTTGGACCCTTTTGTGCGGGATTCAGAGCGCTCATGTGGCTGGAGGGTCCTATACCCTCAGCTTTGGACTGAGTCATAATCACGGGTCTGTTTCTGAACTTTTGGTCTGTTCTTTCTTCCAAAGACTTAATTCCTTGTTCTGGGGGCCTTACCAAGAAGGACTGGATTCATACCAAGGATTGTCGTATCTTAATGAAGAAGATGATATTCCAGATAGTCTCAAGTCCAAAATGTTTTGTATTGTATTGATGTTTTATTGTCTTACAGGTCCTTGATTGCTGAGGACAGCAATCATAAATGGGTGGGGTGAAAGGTGTGGAAGGTTTTTCGGCACCCTCTCTGAAGACTGCTTGAATACGATGATGAGTTAAGGGTAACAATGATTTGAACGTTTTACTTTCAAGCTCCATATCTCACCATCCACTGCAGATTTGAATGTGAGACTACTTTCATTTTATAGACAGTCATGTTGGCTATCTCATAGATAAATTTGACTTCCAACTATTTAGCATATTATTAGTTGTATATATTTTTGCCATGTTACTGAATTGTTACTCATTTGCTTCTGTTCTTTAAGAACATTTTTTCTGACCCTTATGAGAGAAGGTGAAGCCTCTCATCAAAGTCAGCTGTATTGCTTTATTGTGGATCTCAATGTATGTGCCATCACTGGTAGCCATTAAGAATGTGCCTCTGCATTGTACAGAAGATGTTTCACAACTGTTATTCCTGCTACCAAATGTATATATGTTCTATTTCTACATTCAGTAAGGAAACATTTTTTTTTTATACCTGTCCTGCTCTATCATGAAGTCTTTAGGTCCTGGTCTGCCATACCATCAGTCTGCAATTGTATTCATTGAAGTGACATCACATACATCCACCGAGGTACCCAAGTATTCAGTGTTTAGGGCCTCTGTATCACATCTCGTCCAAAGGGAACTTTTACATGTTGGCGTACGAAAGATGTTACAAATCTGCAGGCAGACAAAGTGCCTCCTAACTCAGCCTCATGGTACCAATTTGTGTTCCTAAGTGGGGTTGGGCCTTCTTAAAATATTCTTAGGTAAGCTGCTAGACAAAACATCCACTCTGCTAAAGGAAGATGGAGCTTCTTGCAAGACTGCAAAAATGGCCCAAGATAGCAGCCAAGAAAAAGCATCTTGAAGCTTCCATGGGCAGTCTCTTTCCTGATATGTATGTGCCGCCCCCGTGCAAGCAGCCGGGCTGCTCGGATACGGATCCGCAGTGTGGCTCGAGGGATTCTACCGGACCCGGGGGTCGCACGGACACTTCAAATAAAAAGGGGACGTATTTGTACAGGATTTGCCGTAAACTGTCTGTGACGCCACCCACGGTGTGTGGTGAAATGTGGCACCACCGCTGCTGTTGTGGGGCACCCGGGGGACAATGGTATGGCAGCTGGATGTTAACCCCTCCATGGGTATGGATGGATGCCCCAGGGCCCAGTGTCTCTTATGCTGAAGATGGTGACTTCAGGGGCCGGTGCGCCCGGTCAGACCGAGGGGATGTTAGTTTACTCACGATTAAATGAATCACACAAGTCCAATGGTAAACCAAGGTGCTGGTGGCCGCCGCCATGGTTGGGTGTATCTAGTTCCACACCTGGTCTGTATCACTTTCCTCTGCTCTCTGTTTTGGTGTGGTGGACTTCCTGGTGTGAAACACGGGAGTCCACTCCCGGTCCTTTTGTTGGGAGCCTTGCCCGCTGACGCTGACCCGTGGGATCTACCGGGCCCTGGAGGATGCGCTATCCCCTGCGGTGGGCTGTTGTCTGCTTTTGGGACTTTGGTTGGGACAGGACCTATAATCCTGCCCTCAATTGGTTAATTAGCTAGGCCGTTGGTTCCGGTCCTGGCTTCAGGGTCCAAGCACCCACTCTGTGTACGGTTTCCGAGTCGGTTCTCCGGTGTCGGTACCGGTGGGCTCCTACCCTGTCCCGGTCCACCTCGGATCACCGGCAGCCATCTTCCCATCTCCAGACAGACAACGACCGCCGTCTGCCACCTAGCCAGCACGCCGGGGCTCCAACCCCGACGCCTTTCCTTTCTGTCTCAGCCTTCACTTTTTCCTCCTCAACTACTCCACTTAACCTACAACTTGCAACTCTCAAGCTTAACTAACTGTTTTTTCCCGCCCCGGGTTCTCCAGACCCCTAGGTGGGTGTTCTCCATCCGCCTGGTCCCGCCCACTGGTGTGCCTTTCCTACCCTGGGGGGGTGACTAGGGTTTCTGGTTGGCTGTGTGTAACCCTGTGTGGGATGGTGTTATGCGGGGGCCTTTACTGTGTGACTACCTGATTTTGCCAGGGCGTCACATGTATCCTATAGATCATGTCATGCTTGGCTATACAGTGATACAATACTCACGAAAACCTGCTTCCTGTAGAGAGCTTTGAGATTGTTTGTGTTTCCCTCTCACGATATGAGAACTCATTGGTTTTATGCCTGACCAGGTTAAGATTTTGAAGATAGCGAGCATTGGGACAACATAGTTTTAATTTGCATATTTAGAATTTGAATCAAGTGAATGTTGTAAATAAAAGATGATATCCCAAAATCAGGGTGTCTATTTACTTTTGCGTTGTCTCTTTTTGTCCAAGGAACAATAGCTAGCCAAGGTATAGTTACTCGTAGAAGGGAGATTTTTTGTGCTACATTTTTTATTTACTTTCTTCTAGCACATTACAGTGGTACTCCATCTTAAGTTTTATAAATGTTATGATTACCCTTGAACTATTATTCTTCCTGCTAATATATTCAGTCAGATGAGCGTCTATCAGTTTCAATTAAAACACCAAAAGGAAGGAGTGTGCAGCCACTGTGTTGGTTGTACATCATCATTATTTCAACAGACGGGGCTGGTCAGTTTAGTTAATAAATGGCCTTAAGTAACATTTATGGAACAATGTTATTATGTAGGTTAAGAAATCAAATAGTATTGGACATGGTATTGGCAGGATGACCCTTTCTTTTACACTATAACTAGCAAATCTGTCCTTACTAGAGCTAGCCATGATTTACATGATGGTGATAGGAGCAGAAGAACATTGGAAGAACTCTGCACTAAATTTAGTGGGTCGCAGTAATTATCAAATGTGGATAATATAAGGATTTTAATATCTTTCATATAATGTTATTGTAGTACAAATAACAGTCAGAGCCATTATTAAAATATCTTATGTTCATATAAACAAAATGGGATTTACATATATAAAATACTATATGAATGAGGTCATATAAGAGAACATATTATTATTATTATTATCATATTATTTTATTATTATATTATTATAGGAGTTCATATTTTATATATTATTTTTATTTATATTATTATATTTTATTATTATTCATATATATATATATATATATATATATATATATATATATATATATATTAGGAGAGGTCAGTCCCACTAGAGTTAAACCTTCGAAACACATTAGACTAATGTCAGCCGCTCACACCGCTATTGACAGGTTCAGCCTATACACTGATGTGTATTGGGGCGCTGGCCAACAGATTGTTGAGGAAGATGTTAATCGGGTATTTCTAATTTTGCAAAAACAAAAAAGTGAGCCGGAGTATGAGATGGTATACATGGAGCTTGTATTCAGTACAAATAGGGTGTGGTCCTCCCTCTTAGTGAGCTGGGCATTTCATTCTGTGCATTCCCTGATTGTGTGTCCTGTTGGGACCCGGTTACTCTGAGCCCTTAGTCACATTGAGGCCTATTTTAGACCCATGGTAAGGTTTTAATATTAGAGAGTGTAGGTACTATCCCTACTGGGTACACCTTGTCGTTGGTGGGATAGCTTTATGCTTTTTTTGATCAAAAACAGTGTTTACTAAGTACCCTATGTTTATATGCACTATGCTTTTATTTAGTTACAGCAGGGTATGTTTTCACAATTTTTCCCTTGGTTTCTCTATTTCTAATTTTGGACTGCAGATTGCTATATTCTCCAAGAGAGATGTCTGTTGGTGGCTTTCTCATTGAGAACACAGTAGCACTTAGCTGCATGAATGCTTCTGTGTATGGGAGAGACACCCAAAATGGATGTTGGCCTAAAGATCAGGCAAAGCAGAACTTGGTCGGCCGAATGAAATGTGTTTGACAGGCTTAAAGGGGATTTTTGAGAATGAGATAAAACGGTGTTGCTGATTTAATTCAAACTACAGCCTGTCCAAGTTACGTGTCAGTACAGGCTGCAGACTGAAGAGATACGACTCCTGAGACCTGTGATGTGTCAAGAATAGGGATGGGCGAGATCTAAAATGTCCACCACTTGATTTGAGATGGTCAGATGCGTGGACAAGCTTGACATGAGCAATGAGCGCAATATGGAAAGTCAATGATTGGGCTGTTTGGGTCACCGGCCACATACAGTCAGCCATAAACAGAGCATTTCTGGTGAAGGGAGGGCAGTGTTTTTGTTTTTTGTCTCACTACGTCCAAGAACATTGGTTTTCCCAGGGGACAAAACATTCAGAAACTGCGACTGGTTCTGCCTGGGATGCCTGCATGCATCATGCAGTGAAGCAAGCCTGTGCATTGTGGTCGTTGTTTCAGAGATGAAATATCCAAGCACCCATGATACTCGGCTCAGAGTATCCAAGCATGCTAATGTTTAATCGAGTAACGAGTAGTGCAGAGCATGTTCGTCCATCACAAGAGAAGAAATAACTTAACCCATAGAAGAAACAGAAGCTCAGTGTTGATAGAAGGAGTCCACGTGACCTTCAGGATTTTAGGAGTGTTTGTGTGGATGAATGGGACAAAATCACACCTGAGCAATGTATGCGGGTAGTTTCTCCATACAGGAGGTGTTTTGAAGCTGTCATCATCAACAAAGGATTTTGTATGAAGTATTAAATTTCAGTAAACGTGATCAATAATTTTTTCCCTTTGTCATTTCTCATTATTACACATCACTAAATTTATGAACATCTATGGTTTGATTTATTTGTCTGTGTGGATTGGATGGGTTTTTACCAAGATCTAGTGAGAAATTCATGACGCGTTTAATACATATTTCACCCTCTGTATTTCTTCACATATGAAAGCCTGACTAAGGTATGTCTGGTGCAGCTCTTGTCAGTTGACACACAGGTCTTAGGCACTATATATCTTCAGTCTGCAGCCCATACTGACATGGAACTAGAATGGTCTGCAATTTAAATTACACTGTGGTCTTCATTTTATCTCCTACTCAGAAAACCCTTTTTGAGCTAGGATCACTCAGATAGGCTCACAGGCTCTGGCATGATGTCATGGGTGTGTCCCGCTCTGGGGGGTTCTCTGGTGAGTCTAGGACCAGATGGTCACAGCACCTTATTGTGCACAGGTATGCAGCTTGGGTTTAAATGTATTTGCTTCCTTTTGGTGCTGTAAGGATTAAGGAGTCATTCCTATCTTGCTATCCTTTGGAGCCTTAATTTCAGGTGCAGCTCTTTGTAACCACTCCCCTTCACTTTAAATAGTCACGTGTATTAACATCTGTTGCCGTTTATAGAATCTCATCATTCCTATGCTAACCACTTTGGAAGGAGCAAGTCTCTGGAAGAAGCTGAGGTTTTGTGACAATTGCAGATGTGTTGTTAGCTGTATTGAAGTTGCTTGGAGTATTTTCCTTTTTGTGTCTATTTCCCACTATCTGTCTCCCTCCCCTTTGTTGTATTATTGCAGTGGTGAGACTAGTGCTCTCACTGGCCTTCTCAATAGCGTGGGTAAGTTTAGGGCAAGTAAGGGCCTAAGCACGTGATCGGTGACGAGGGGAAGGTCTCGTAAAGGGACATACGGGCGTGCAGGAATCAGTCTCAGATGAGTGTAGGATGTTATCCCGCTCCCCTCTTCCTAGCACCAGGGTTCACTGTTGTATCATATTCCCAGAGTACATTGCTTGTTGCCGCACTCGCCTGGGGTTCCCTTATCCCTGGTGAAACCCCGGTAGTGTGACAAATGAACCCCCAAGATCCATCAAAAGATAAACTCATTTGAAGGTGACTTTCGAATCACCACCTGTCATCAGGGCCTATTTGTTATGATTAATGCCAAAAAACCTCTTAGCACTAGTGATGTGCGAGCATGCGCGCCACTGCTCAATACTCAGTCAAACACTGGGATGCTCAAGTACACTTGTTACTCTATCGAGTTACTCTATCGAGTAACTGTAAAGGGAGGCACTCCAGTAACCAACAAATGTGGTTAGCTCTGAAGAAATACTGGAAGATATTCCCAGTGCCGGCATGCGATCCATACATAAGCACTGAGCTTTCGTGCATCCCACAGTGTAACGCACACTATGTCCGAGTACACTCCAGTGTGGAGTGCACACTGACGACACCTCCTCCTCTCAGGACCACGCTTTCTGTGAATGCGCTTTGGGGGAAGATGTGATGACAGACTCTGCACAGCCATGAAGTGCCGACTTCTATTAGCGCCCATATACTTTAAATAAAATGTGAGAAAGATGACGAAACACATGTTGGGCGTTCCCCTGGGCACTGACACTTAGTGTGTTATACATTCATCTATGACCATGCTATCTCCCTGCTATCATCTGCTCACTTTTCTTTTCCATGCCTTTTATGTGCTTGCAGACTCTGTATTCATACTTTTAATATTCCCCAATATATGCACACCTTTGGTCATGGTATATGGATACACCAGATGATCACCACACTGAATGTGCTTTGAGACAAAGATTACACCTTTATTATTGTGTAATATGACACCTTTTTACTTATTATGTCAGGGGCCAGATTTTTTTTTGTAACTATATATATATATATATATATATATATATATATATATATACACACAGTACATTTAACTTTTTGTGATTTGTACCTAAGGGATTCTTTGTCACCAGTTCACTCTCTCCTTTTATGTATTTTATTAGTATTTTAATGTAATTGTTTCAATAAAATGTACGTATTTTATTATAATTAATTTGTGCATTATATTTGTAGTTTTGGTATATTACGCAAATGCACTGGATATATTACTATGCAGTTTGGTATCTAATGAATAAATAAATACATTGAAAAAACAACGTGTGGTCCTTCCTATTTTTGATAACCAGCCAAGGTAAAGCAGACAGCTGCGGGCTGGTATTATTAGGCTGGGAAGACTCATGGTTATTTGGCCCTTCCCAGCCTAAAAGTATCACCCTATAGCCGTCCCAGAATTTGCACATCATATTAGATATGCCAATTCTGGTGCTTTGTTCGGCTCTTCCCGATTGGCCTGGTGTGGTGGCAATCAAAGTAATATTTTGGGGTAGTGATGTCACCAACTTATTATCAAAACTGTCCACAAATTTCCATTGTAGTCAGCGTTTTCCAAATGCAGCTTCGTCCACTGGGACTAGCAGTAAAGTACAGCTATTCACAGGTGCTGGGTAGTGACGTCAACTTTCATCAGTCGCCAGAGCTGCATTCGGGGAAAGTGAATAAGGACAGAACTAAATTGTTAACCTAGGGATAATGTGTGGAAGTCTGTATTGCAAAAATCTATTTTTTCCTGTGTGTGTAGTTTTTTTTTTGATTACTAAATTAGTAATGGGGGTATTTAAAATGGAGGTTTTTAAGAATTATTTAACCATTTAGTTCCCAGCTGCGACCTGGGAGGCAGAGATACAGTCATATGAAAAAGTTTGGGCACCCCTATTAATGTTAACCTTTTTTCTTTATAACAATTTGGGTTTTTGCAGCAGCTATTTCAGTTTCATATATCTAATAACTGATGGACTGAGTAATATTTCTGGATTGAAATGAGGTTTATTGTATTAACAGAAAATGTGCAATCTGCATTTAAACAAAATTTGACCGGTGCAAAAGTATGGGCACCTCAACATAAAAGTGACATTAATATTTTGTAGATCCTCCTTTTGCAAAAATCACAGCCTCTAGTCACTTCCTGTAGCTTTTAATGAGTTCCTGGATCCTAGATGAAGGTATATTTGACCATTCCTGTTTACAAAACAATTCCAGGTCAGTTAAGTTTGATGGTCGCCGAGCATGGACAGCACGCTTCAAATCATCCCACAGATGTTCAATGATATTCAGGTCTGGGGACTGGGATGGCCATTCCAGAACATTGTAATTGTTCCTCTGCATGAATGCCTGAGAAGATTTGGAGCGGTGTTTTGGATCATTGTCTTGCTGAAATATCTATCCCCTGCGTAACTTCAACTTCGTCACTGATTCTTGCACATTATTGTCAAGAATCTGCTGATACTGAGTTGAATCCATGCGACCCTAAACTTTAACAAGATTCCCAATGGCGGCATTGGCCACACAGCCCCAAGGCACAATGGAACCTCCACCAAATTTTACTGTGGGTAGCAAGTGCTTTTCTTGGAATGCCGTGTTTTTTTGCCTCCATGCATAACGCCTTTTTGTATGACCAAACAACTCAATCTTTGTTTCATCAGTCCACAGGATCTTCTTCCAAAATGTAACTGGCTTGTCCAAATGTGCTTTTGCATACCTCAGGTGACTCTGTTTGTGTCGTGCTTGCAGAAACAGCTTCTTTCGCATCACTCTCCCATACAGCTTCTCCTTGTGCAACGTGCACTGTATTGTTGACCGATGCACATTGACACCATCTGCAGCAAGATGATGCTGCAGGTCTTTGGAGGTGGTCTGTGGATGGTCCTTGACTGTTCTCACCATTCTTCTTTTCTGCCTTTCTGATATTTTTCTTGGCCCGCCACTTCTGGGCTTTACAAGAACTGTACCTGTGTTCTTCCATTTCCTTACTATGTTCCTCACAGTGGAAACTGACAGTTTAAACCTCTGAGACAACTTTTTGTTTCCTTCCCCTGAACAACTATGTTGAATAATCTTTGTTTTCAGATCATTTGAGAGTTGTTTTGAGGAGCCCATGATGCCACTCTTCATAGGAGAACAACTTGCAAGTGGCCACCTTAAATACATTTTCTCATGATTGGATACACCTGCCTATGAAGTTCAAAACTCAATGAGGTTACAAAACCAATTTAGTGCTTTAGTAAGTTAGAAGTGTTCAAATCAAGAAATTGATAAGGGTGCCCATACTTTTGCACCGGTCAAATTTTGTTTAAATGCGGATTGCACATTTTCTGTTAGTACAATAAACCTCATTTCAATCCAGAAATATTACTCAGTCCATCAGTTATTAGATATATGAAACTGAAATAGCTGTTGCAAAAACCCAAATTGTTATAAGGAAAAAAGGTTAACATTAATAGGGGTGCCCAAACTTTTTCATATGACTGTACATCCAGGCATTTTCCCCATGCTGTTCCTATTCCATTTGAGCGCTGTTTCCATCCATTTCAACGATTTTTTTCCTGCTCCCTCCAGCTCTCCTGTTAGAGTTTTCCAGAAAGTTTCCGATTGACTTCCATTATACGCAGTACTCTAGTCTTGCCCATTCGAGCGTCTGACCTGCTCGATTCGAATACCGAGCACTCAATCATTTTACTGCTTCCTCTTCACTAATAAACACTTAAGACAATGCCAGTGTGTGTGTGTGATGATAACAACATAGTTTATGAGCCAATTAGAATTAGTTAATGAGGCAATAGGCATGCTCTGTATACATATAGATTGGGATTTCACAATCATTTCATTTTGTGAACCTAAGAAACCTAGGTCCAACACTGAGTGTTACGACAATCTTATATTTAGTTCATATTCAATGGTTATTTGGGAGATAGTAAGTTATAAGTGAAAGGATAAGTTACTTATTGCTGGCTCTCTCTGACAGTCCCATATGCAATGAATGCAGAGGAAGTCGAGCATGTGCACATCTGCTCCAATCAACACGGGGCTCAGAACAGCCTGGTTCTGTCACGTTTCCACCAGCGTCTGCTCCTGCGATGACTGCTCCGGTCACCAAGTGCCGCCGTATTCCACCGGAAGGGCCTTCTGGTGATAGGGGAGGAGTCATTACCAGTAGCTCTGGTGGCGCAGTCTCCGCTGACCCACTAAACTTGGTAGGGCTGGGACTTGCAGTACCACTGGCTGACTGTGGTGATGTGTTCCTTCCAGCTGAAGTATCAACTCCAGCCAATTGGAAGACACCACACCCTTTTTTATACCTTCATTGGTCTGCTGTTCTTTACCAGATATAGCTTTAGTATTATTGCTGCTGTGACGCTGGTTCACACCTTGCTCTCATACCATTATTCCCTGTGTTTTGACCTCTGCCTGTTCAGTGACCAGTCTCCTGCCTGCTGTTTTTGTACCTCACTGCCATCTCTGGTTTTGACCTTAGCCTGATTTCCTGACAACTCTTTTACCTGCTGATTTTGCTCCTTTCTTGTACCTCCTGGTTTTGACCCTACCTGACAACCATTCTTCCCTGAGTTGCAGCCTTTCCATAGGCAGCGATCTCCTGTGCCTTGTTGTAATTCCAGACACCTGTACAGGGGTTAAAGGGTTTTGGGGTTCTTGGGATCCTGCTGAGTGGGTGACTTGCCTCTAGTGTGTCTGTGACTGTCACCCTGTGTGTGTGGTTCTGGGCAGGCGTCACAGGTTCCTGGGAGACGTTCTGGGGATCACTGGGGGTCCCTTTATTCAGAACCCTGACAATTCCTAAGTACTGGATAGAGGACAACTTGCTGTATTGAGAATAACCATTTAAAAAGTGCAGGCATTGGATTATTACCATGTATCCATCAAATATAGTTGTTTTTTTTTTATATATATATATATATATATATATATATATATATATTATAATAAAAAAAATTGTCATAAAGCCAAATTGGATATAATTCCACACCAAACATAAAAAAGGGGTGGACAAAAGTATTGGCACTGTTTGAAAAATCATGTGATGCTTCTCTAATTTGTGTAATTAACAGCACCTGTAACTTACCTGTGGCACCTAACAGGTGTTGGCAATAACTAAATCACACTTGCAGCCAGTTGACATGGATTAACGTTGACTCAACCTGTGTCCTTGTGTGTACCACATTGAGCATGGAGAAAAGAAAGAAGATGAAAGAACTGTCTGAGGACTTGAGAATCCAAATTGTGAGGACGCATGAGCAATCTTAAGGCTACAAGTCCATCTCCAAAGACCTGAAAGTTCCTGTGTCTATGGTGCGCAGTGTCATCAAGAAGTTTAAAGCCCATGGCACTGTGGCTAATCTCCCTACATGTGGAAGGAAAAGAAAAACTGACGAGAGATTTCAACACAAGATTGTGCGGATGGTGGATAAAGAACCTTGACTAACATCCAAACAAGTTCAAGCTGCCCTGCAGTCCGAGGGTACAACAGTGTCAACCTGTACTATTCGTCGGCGTCTGAATGAAAAGGGACTGTATGGTAGGATACCCAGGAAGACCCCACTTTTTACCCCGAGACATAAAAAAGCCAGGCTGGAGTTTGCCAAAACTTACCTGAGAAAGCCTAAAATGTTTTGGAAGAATGTTCTCTGGTCAGATGAGACAAAAGTAGAGCGTTTTGGGAAAAGCCATCAACATAGAGTTTACAGGAAAAAAAAGAGGAATTTAAAGAAAAGAACACAGTCCCTACAGTCAAACATGGCGGAGGTTCTCTGATGTTTTGGGGTTGCTTTGCTGCCTCTGGCACTGGACTGCTTGACCGTGTGCATGGCATTATGAAGTCTGAAGACTACCAACAAATTTTGCAGCATAATGTAATGTGGCCCAGTGTGAGAAAGCTGGGTCTCCCTCAGAGGTCATGGGTCTTCCAGCAGGACAATGATCCAAAACACACTTCAAAAAGCACTAGAAAATGGTTTGATAGAAAGCACTGGACACTACTAAAGTGGTCAGCAATGAGTCCAGACCTGAATCCCATAGAACACCTGTGGAGAGATCTCAAAATGGCAGTTTGGAGAAGGCACCCTTCAAATCTCAGGGACCTGGAGCAGTTTGCCAAAGAAGAATGGTCTAAAATTCCAGCAGAGCATTGTAAGAAACTCATTGATGGTTACCGGAAGCGGTTGTTCGCAGTTATTTTGGCTAAAGGTTGTGCAACCAAGTATTAGGCTAAGGGTGCCAATACTTTTGTCTGGCCCATTTTTGGAGTTTTGTGTGAAATGATCAATGATTTGATTTTTGTTTCATTCTCTTTTGTGTTTTTTCATTGCAAGCAAAATAAATGAAGATAATAATACCAAAGAATTTGTGATTGCAATCATTTTCAAGAAGAAACTGAGTATTATCTGACAGAATTGCAGGGGTGCCAATACTTTTGGCCAGCACTGTATTATGGTCTACTATATGTATTTGGACACTTTAATCTCAAGTGATATTGATGATAAAAAAAAAGGCTTTGAAGGTCGATCCTAGTCATCTGTGTGTTAGGGTTCACATCAGTAAAAACATATGTAAGGTAAATATGATTAGTGTGAGAAAATGTATGACAACATTATCGCCTTAGATGAAGTAAGGTGAAGATAAGCACGCTTAAGGCATCATATTAAAAAGTTTTCTAATGCTAGAGAATTAGTAAAATACAGTAAGTAATTCAGGACCTTGTGCTTGACTGCTTTGGTGATAATTTACTCATATAATCAAATGTACTGATATATATACTGTATATATAAATATTTCATATAAAAAAAATAAGATATGAGCTGTACAGTTCCTTCAAGTCTCTGGTTTTCTCTAAAATCAGGTTACTCGATTCTTACAAAAATGATAAAAGATCGTTATCAGCTCATGATATTGAAGGTAACTGCAGGGTGCATGGAGGAAGCCATTCCTGCTGGTGTGGTACAGAGAAAATTCAATGGAGGTGATGCTCCAGCTATTTTCCAAATAAACTAGTAAACTTTATTCCACCATCTTAAAATCGTGACATTCTCAAGTATTTTGCAAAAAGATTTACTATCCTGTTTCCATAACTCATTATCCATAGATAAGGACCTGGGTATGAACTGAAATGTTATCTAAAAAAGGATTACCGTTTTTTTCGGACTATAAGAATCACTTTTTTCCCCAAGGTTTGGGAGGAAAGTTAGGGTGCATCTTATAGTTTGAAATGTACCTGGCTCGCTGTGGAGAGGTGGCAGAAGCAGTGGTGGAGCGGGGTCACCGAAGGCAAGAGCAGGGTCACCGCTGAAGGAAGCCAGCGGCAGCATTAGTGGAGCAATCACGTGTGTCCACCATTAAAGAAAATTTATATTCACTGTTCCCCATGCCCATAATCCCGCCTACTTCTTCGCACCAACGTCAGTGATAGTAAATGACTGAACATTTTTACTATCACTGATACTACCTAGCAGTTGTCTGGATTAGGGGCGCAGGGAGCAGTGAATATTCATTTTGGATTAGCCGGCAGTTGACGTTGTGTGACTGTGAGTGCATGATAGTGACATCATGTGCTGCCCGTCGCTTATGTAGCACCCACGGGGCAAGGGGTTAACTTTACTCGTCGCCGGGCTTGGTGATGTTAGGTCTGGGGATGTCACGGGTAGCCCTTGCCTGGCTTCGTGGCCCCAAGGTGTACAATAAAGAGAAGGTGGAATAATGATGGTGGAGGTTTGTCTCGTGATGCCACCTGCGGTACGTGGCCAGGGACAGCGTAATCTCAGGGATTAACAGAAGAAGGTGGATTGCGGATCCACCCGCGCCTCAAATCAAAATACGTACATGGATCATCACCGACTGACTGCAGCAGCCGGCGGTGATTACCCCGACATGACCTACAACGTACCGTTATGTCGTTGATTGTAAAGGGGTTAAAATCCTGCAGTGCATGCAAAGTCCTACTGCTCACGCCAGCACATGTAAATGCCTGTTTGAGGTTTGTCAATGACCATCTGGATGATCCAGAGGAGGCATGGGAGAAGGTCATGTGGTCAGATGAGACCAAAATAGAACTTTTTGGTATCAACTTCACTCACTATGTTTGGAAGAAGAAAAAGTATGAGTACAAGCCAACGAACAGTGTCCAAACGGTGAAGCATGAGGGTGGAAACATCATACTTTGTGGGTGCTTTTCTGCAAAAGGGAAGGGACAACTTCACTGTATTGAGCGGAAGATGGATGGAGTCATATATTGTGAGATTTGGGCTAACAACCTCCTTCCCTCAGTAAAAGCATTGAAAATGGATCATGGATGGATCTTCCAGCATGGCAATGACCCAAAACACACAGCCAGTGCAATTGAGGAGTGGATCTGTAAGAAGCATTTCAAAGTACTGGAGTGGCCTAGCCAATCTCTGGACCCGAACCCAATATGAGATCTTTTTAGGGAGCTGAATTTCAATGTTGCCCAGCGATAGCCCCAAAACCTGAAAGATCTGGAGAAAATCTGTATGGAGAATTGGGCCAAACTCCCTGCTGCATTGTGTGCAAACCTGGTCAAGAACTATAGGAAACATATAACTTCTGTATCAAATATTAAGTTCTGTTTTTGTATTGTATCAAATACTTATTTATGCAATAAAAAGGCTAATTAATTATTTAAAATTCATACAATGTGATTTTCCTGATTTTTTTTATTCTGTCTGTCACAGGTGAAGTGTTCCTACAATAAAAATGACAGACCTCCCCATTTTTTGTAGGTGGGAAAACTTACAAAATCGGCAAATTATCAAATACTTATTTTCTTCACTGTATATACCAGGATGGCAGAGATATATAGCAGGAAGGATAGGAGAGATTAGTACAAAATTGGGGGTCATTAACCCCATAACAGTGTCAGCAGCAGATCACCCCCATAACAGTGTGTCATGAGCACATTTTTTGCTTCAAAACATGTTTTTTCAATTTTCTTCCTCTAAATCAAGGTGCGTTTTATAGTATGGTGCATCATATATTCCGAAAAAAATATGCTACATTTTTTTGGATATACACTGACGAGCAAAATGGTAACAATGTTTTAAACTTTTGACTTTCAAGCTCCATATCTCACCATCCACTACAGTTTCTAATTAGAGATGAGTGAACTTGTTTGAAAAAAGTTCGCCAATCTCAAATTTGGCACAAGCTTTGTCTCATTTGGGTATGGATCGGATTCAAGAACATTTTTCTCAAAAATTTGCAAAGTTCGGTAACTGCTCACGTTTACACTATTGCAGAAACCATTCACCATTGACACAGCTATGATTGGCAAGGGAAATCACTTTAAAACAAACCGAAGCAAAATGGTTAAAACAGGACATACTTACCAGTTTCCGTCCAGCTGTAACACTGCTTCTGGGTCTGCTCATTAATCCTCATGCATATTATTATTATTTTTATTATTATTTATTATTATAGCGCCATTTATTCCATGGCACTTTACAAGTGAAAGAGGGTATACGTACAACAATCATTAACAGTGCAAAACAGACTGGTATAGGAGGAGAGAGGACCCTGCCCGCGAGGGCTCACAGTCTACAGGGAATGGGTGATGGTACAATAGGTGAGGACATAGCTGGTTGTGCAGTGGTCTACTGGACTGAGGGCTATTGTAGGTTGTAGGCTTGTTGGAAGAGGTGGGTCTTGAGGTTCCTCTTGAAGCTTTCCACGGTAGGTGAGAGTCTGATGTGCTGGGGTAGAGCGTTCCAGAGTATGTGGGATGCACGGGAGAAATCTTGTACGCGATTGTGGGAAGAGGAGATAAGAGAGGAGCAGAGAAGGAGATCTTGTGAGGATCTGAGGTTGCGTGCAGGTAGGTACCTGGAGACTAGGCCACAGATGTAGGGAGGAGACAGGTTGTGCATGGCTTTGTATGTCATGGTTAATGTTTTGAACTGGAGTCGTTGGGCAATGGGAAGCCAGTGAAGGGATTGGCAGAGTGGCGAGGCTGGGGAGTAGCGAGGGGAGAGGTGGATTAAGCGGGCCGCAGAGTTTAGGATAGATTGGAGGGGTGCAAGAGTGTTGGAAGGGAGGCCAGAGAGCAGGAGGTTGCAGTAGTCAAGGCGGGAGATGATGAGGGCATGCACTAATGTTTTTGCTGATTCTTGGTTAAGGAAAGCACGGATCTGGGAGATATTTTTGAGTTGTAATCGGCAGGAGTTGAATAGGGCTTGGATGTGTGGTTTGAAGGATAGAGCAGAGTCAAGGGTTACTCCAAGGCAACGTGCTTGTGAGACTGGGGAGAGTAAGCAGCCATCAAGTTTGATGGAAAGGCTTGTTGGAGGAGATGAGTGAGCAGGGGGAAAGACAATGAACTCTGTTTTGTCCATGTTAAGTTTTAGGAATCGCGCAGAGAAGAAGGATGAAATAGCAGACAGACATTGTGGGATTTAAGTTAGTAGAGAGGTAATGTCAGGTCCAGAGAGGTAGATCTGTGTGTCATCGGCATAGAGATGATACTGGAAGCCGTGGGATTCTATGAGCTGTCCCAGGCCAAAGGTGTAAATGGAGAACAGCAGGGGTCCAAGAACTGAGCCTTGGGGGACACCGACAGATAGGGGGCGAGATGAGGAAGTGGTGTAAGAATGGGAGACGCTGAAAGTTCGGTCGGTTAGGTATGAAGAAGTCCAAGATAGGGCCAAGTCTGTGATGCCCAGAGATGAGAGAATCTGTAGTAGGAGGGAATGGTCTACTGTGTCGAAGGCAGAGGACAGGTCCAGTAGGAGGAGGATAGAGTAGTGTCGCTTGGCTTTGGTGGTTAGTAGGTCATTAGTGACTTAAGTTAGGGCAGTTTCAGTGGAATTATGCGGTCGGAAGCCAGATTGTAGCTGGTCAAAGAGGGAGCAGGATGAGAGGTATGAGGACAGTTCAAGATGGACATGCTTTTCTAGTAGTTTTGAGGCATAGGGGAGAAGGGATATGGGGCGATAGTTTGAAACAGAGGATGGGTCAAGGGAGGGATTTTTGAGAATGGGTGTAATAGAGGCATGTTTAAAGCATGAAGGGAATACACCAGTTGTTAGTGATAGGTTGTGCCGGCAGTCCTGGCCTCTGTGATTGGTTGCAGTAAGACTGCCCCCGCCCTGTGTGACAGCATCTGTGGTTGGTTGGAATTACACACACTATCTGCATACCTATAGTGTAAAAATAAATAAATAAATTGGCGTAAGGTCCCCCATATTATGATACCCAGTGCAGATAAAGCATACGGCTATAGGCTGCAGCCTCCAGCCGTGTGCTTATCTTGGCTGTGTATCAAAGTAAGATGGATCTTATTTGGGTTTTGTAAAATTATTTCAATAAATACTTTTAAAAACGGTGTGTTGTCCCTCCAATTTTGATACCAAGCCATGAGGAAGCCGACAGCTGGAGCTGATATTTTCAGTCTGGGGAGGCCCATGGTTATTGGGCCCTCCCCAGCCTAAAAATAGCAGCCTGCAGCTGCCCAGGATTGTCACATCCATTAGATGTGATAATCCCGAAACTTTACCCTACTGATCCTGATTGCCCTGGTGCGGTGGCAATTGGGGTAATAAGGGGTTAATAACAGTTCAGAGCTGCAACTAAGCCCTAGATTAGTAGTGTGAAGCATCTAAGACCCCCCCATTACTAATCTGTAAGTGAAAACAAATAAACCGAAGCACCAAAAAAATCCTTTATTTGAGTTGAAAGACAAAAAAACCCATCCTCTTTCACCCATTTTTTTACCCACAGAACACTCAGCTCCAACGTAATCCACACATGGTTTCACGACTATTCCAGCTCTGCTACATACTGAAGTGACACCGCGTGAGAATAGAACATGACCGCTCGCTGTGAGCTTCAGGTAGAGACTGAGCCTCAGCAATGAGTGGTGATGCCACTCAGGTTATTTGCGGTCACAGGTAAAGGACCGTGGGAACCTCCAGGATTTTTGTTTTTATTTCTTTTCACTTACTTATTCATAATGGGGGCTCTCATAGATGGCTCACATTACTTATCTAGGGTTTTATAATGATTGGATTGAGTATCAAAATTTGGGGGGACCACATACCTGATTTTTTTATTATTTGTTTATTTAATAATAATGAAAAGCCGCATGCGTTTCCTCTTATTTTGATACACAGCCAAGATAAGTGCATTGCTTGGGGCTAGAACCTGTAATCGTATGCTTTATCTGTGCTGGGTATCATAATACGGGGGGACCCTATGCCAATTATTATATTTATGTTTACATCAATTTAGACACACACAGCGCCTTTGGTTGCAGTCAGATGCTGTCACACAGGCTGGGGGTGCTTTCTGACTGCAACCAATCAGAGTCATCTGGACTGCCGGTGGGACTGGGAAGCAGTGCATATGCATGAAGATTATGAGCGGCCCTGGAAGTTGAGTGAGTGGACTGGAAGCAGTGTACAGAAGTGTAGAGACAGGTAAGTATAAAGTGCTTGCTATCATTCCTTTATCCCTTCTACCACCATTTTTAACCCTAGAACACATACCTGGGGCCTCGCAGGCCTGCTAGGTTACTTGTTTTCTATGATAGATTTCTATGGTTGCGCATTCTAGGGTTAAGCACTTGATTTAGGTCCCCATAGACTTAGGCGGGCTTTGCACACTGCGACATCGCAGCCCGATGCTGCGATGCCGAGTGCGATAGTGCCCGCCCCCGTCGCAGCAGCGATATGTGGTGATAGCTGGCGTAGCGAAAATTATCGCTACGCCAGCTTCACACACACACTCACCTGCCGTGCGACGTCCCTGTGGCCGGCGACCCGCCTCCTTGTTAAGGGGGCGGGTCGTGCGGCGTCACTGTGACGTCACACGGCAGGCGGCCAATCGGAGCGGAGGGGCGGAGATGAGCAGGATGTAAACATCCTGCCCATCTCTTTCCTTCCGCATATCCTACGGAAGCCGCAGTGAGGCCGGTAGGAGATTTTCCTCGCTCCTGCGGCTTCACACACAGCGATGTGTGCTGCCGCAGGAGCGAGGAACAACATCGGACCGTCGCGTCAGCGTAATCATGGATTACGCCGACGCTGCACCGATGATACGATAACGACGCATTTGCGCTCGTTAATCGTATCATCTAGGCTTTACACACTGCGATGTCGCATGCGATGCCGGAAGTGCGTCATTTTCAATTTGACCCCACCGACATCGTACCTGCGATGTCGCAGTGTGCAAAGCCCGCCTTAGAGTTCAGCTAGATGTCTGGGATCAATTCCCGTCCTGAACCAGGTTTTTTAAACCTAGTTGGACCCGCCGATTGCAGGTATATGTGAGTCCACCCATCACTACTAACAAGTCAATCTTCTCTCAGTAACTTGTCCCCTGCTCAAGATCTCACTCAAGCACCGTCTCTCCTGGAGGACTTTGCATGTGCAGATTGATAGTCCGGCTCTCTCAATGTCTCAGAACTTTACTGTGCATGTGTACCGCCCCTGCAGCAGTCGGACTGCTCAGATCCGGGGTTACTGTGGCTCGAGGGTCTCCGGACCCGGGGGCTTGCGGGCACTTGATAATAAAAGGGGCTATTTACAGAGGGGGGTAGTGTTTGTGACACCACCCTTGGTTCGCGGTAAGGGGAGTACCGCCGCTGCCGATGAAAGTACCCGGGGGTAGATGGAGAGTGGCAGCCAGATGACGTTCCCTCCATGGGTAGGGTATGCCCCGGGAGTCTGGACAGTGGAGATGTAGGGGAGCGTGGTGCAGGCCAGGTGGGGAGATTCAGGGGAAACAGCGTACTCACTCAGGTCGTGTGGGTGTTGGTGCGTCCATTAAGCAGACTCTCATACAGGAGTAAACCAAGTCTCTGTGTGCCGCTGATATCAGGGGTGCTTGTCCGGGAGTCTGTCCCCATTGGTATTAGTAATGGTTCTGGACCTGCCTCCATGCACTATATTTAGATGTTTCTGAGTGACCCCTCAGCCTGAAGCTTTCGGGGTCCCGCTCCCTACAAATAGTTAGAGGAGCTGTGCTCTCGATGGCTGACACTTGTGATCTCAGTGGACCGCATAAGCTGGAAAGACCTATCCCCCTCGTTGTGTTGGTGCCTTCGATCTCTGAGCTCCTGGGGAAAGTTCATAAAGAGACTATCCTCCACAAGTTAATTATCAGGTTGCGTAAAGCTACTCCCTGATTTAGGGTCCAGTACCCCACCGTGCTCGAACCAGTCCAGTTACTAGATTTTCCGGTGCCAACCATTCTCCAAAACTAAGTCTGGGCACCCTTCTCCAAAACCCTGCGACCGGGTCTCCGACTCCTCTGGTCCCAGACCACTGTCTGCGACCTAGCCAAAGTCTCCCAGGGAGCTACAACTCCCTCGGCTCCTCACTCTCTGAGGCCTACTACTCAACTGTGTCCCTCCCACCAGCCTATCTGACCCCTAGGCGGGTGGCCCTTTTCCAGCTAGACCACCCACTGGTGTGCCTGACAGGGTGTGGTGTAAGCTGTGGTTAGGATTTGAATGCTGATGGAGCAATACCAAAGGTTAGGATCCCAGAACCATGGAGGGTGAGTTCTGCACCGTAAGAGAAAGGAGTGTGGTTCCCTGTTACACCCTGACTAGTCCAGGGGCGTAACACATGCACCATTGGGGGAATGGGCACACAGGCACAAGATCCCGAGTGGAGCAGCAGTGTATTAAGACAAGAGTGACATGTCACAGGAGGCTGCCGGTGGTCAGGGAAAAAGACAAGAGTGCTGTAAATGCAGAGCCAAACCTATTGCACTAGCGGCTCATTAGCATAAAAATTGGACAAGTGATTTATCTCTAAAAATTACTAAAATGAATGTGTGGATTTATTCTACATTACCGCAACTTAACATAGATGAAATTTGTTTGGGGTACAAAAACCTGCTGACAGGTTCCATTTAAGTGGACAAAATAAAATACAGATACAGAGATGTGTCAGCAGGGCTGCTTTAAATAGTTTGCTGTGTTATGTTTTTTTGTGATTGAAATAATGCTGGTTATGATCTATTTTTTCTTCGTGTTAGATAAATTCATTAAAGGTAACCTGTCATCTGATCTAATCTGATCTAATCTAACCCTAATCTGCAGGTGTGTCGCCCAGGGATAGGGGTACTTAGAACAGGGCCAATGGGGTCGCTTCTAGGGGTATCACGGTGGCGTGACCTGGTCTGTGATCCCAGGCTCCACAACAAAAAGGGGAATATGTAAAGGGAGATTGTCTGTGACGCCACCCGTGGGTTGCGCTGATGAGATGGTGGCACCGCCGCTGCCTCTGGGGACCCTGCCCGGGACTGATGGTGTGGGGCAGCAAGGTGGGATCCCCTCCACGGGTAGGGGAGTTGTAGTCCCAGGGCCCAGTGGGAGTTGTGGTGGTGACAGGGATTGAAGGGATCAGCACACTTACAGTTCGGTTGTCCTGGTGTTGGATGAGGCTGATTTCATGTGTAGGGTCAGGAAACACAGAGTCCAGTACTTAACCAGAAATTGCCAGTGTCCGTAGGCCTTTGGTACGGGGGTGTTCGGATCCCACACCCGGTACAAGAAGCAGGGCCCTCTCTCTCTCCTGCACTCCAGCTATGAGTCACCTTCTCTGTTTCGGACAGGGGAAGTCCTCCCTCTGCACAAGTCCGGGGTCCCTGGCACACTACCGGTGGGCCACTACTCTACCTCGGTCCACTACAGGTACCCCTGAGCCTACTCTCCACTTCAGCTCCAAGACTCTGCCTTTTCCTTGCTCCACTTCCCCAGCAGAAGAGCTGCAGCCCTTGTCTGCTCTCCTTCCTCTCTCCTTCCACTGATTGACTCAACTCCTCCCCTCCTGCTCTTTTTGTTACACTGGGGGTGGGGGCGGCTGCCTCACTGTACCAGTGTGGGATCAGGTGGTACCAAGGAGGTTTAACTCTTTCTGTGACTACCTGGCTGGCCAGGGCGTCACACAGGTATATAGCAAGCTGGTCGGCTGGCTTGTTGAAGCAGCAGCTACAGGGAGAAGATGAAGTTATATACTCCTTGCAGCTGCTTGCTTACAGTCAACAGGGCGGTTCTTACAGTCACTGCTCCCTATACAGAGGAGGACATGCTGTCATCAGTCCACTGTACTTTAACTGCCAGCCTATTCTGCAGCACGTGTGTGCAGAGCAGACCATCAGTCAAGATCCTGTCGATTGTTTGCATGTTTATGTCAGATGTATGGGCCATTGTAACTTTCTAAATTCTATAAAGACATGTCTTGCTTCCCCTTCATTATGTAGTAATGTCCCCATCCTGGTGTATATTGGATCCCAACCTGGGATCCATCCTGGTGTATATGTGCCGCAAGGGTGTTAGTCGGGCTGCTCGGATCCGGGATCGTGGCTTGAGGGGGGTCCGGACCCGGCTTGGCGGACACTTTGATCCATAAAAAGGGGATATTTACAGGGGATAAGTTTGTGACGCCACCTGCGGGTTGCAGTAATGGGAGTACCGCCGCTGCTGGAAGGAGTACCAGGGCAGATGGTGTTAAGCAGCAAGATGTCAGTCCCTCCGCAGGTAGGGAAGGCCTCGGGCTCAGGGGGTTGGTGGTTATTTGGGAAAGCAGGGTGCAAGGGACCAGGGTACTCACTGTGGGTAGTTGTGGTGCTGGATGAGGTTTATAAAGGAGACACGCGCACTGTAGGTAAACCAACGTCTCTGTGTACAGCTGCCGCTGCCGGGAGCCCGTCCAAGTACCCGGTCCCACCGATGTCACTTAGTGATCGGAGCCTGTCTCCGTGCACCATTTATTATCCGTTGGTGGTCCCCGTGGCTTGAAGCTGTTGGGGGCCCTGCTCACTATGTGTAGTTTAGCCGTGCTCTTGAGGGCTGGTATGTGGGACTTCAGTTGGGTTACTGTGTCTCTGATACACCCCTGTCCCCCTCGTTGTGCTGATGCCCTCAACCTTTGAGCGTCTAAGGAAGTCCTTGAAGACCCTCTCCCTTTCAGGTGAATTGTCAGGACGTTGAATCGGCTCCTGACTTAGGGTCCTGTACCCCGTTGTGCTCGGTTCCGGTCAGTTCTTTTGGGCCGCCTGGTGCTGACAGTCCTCCAAGACTACGTCCGTCACACCTTTTGTCCAATGTCCCTGTTACTGGTCCCCGACTCCTCTGGACCCGGATCACCGCTTGCGACCCAACCAATCCTCCCTAGCTCCCCAGGAGCTCACTCTTCCAACTCCTCTCTCTTTGGAGCCTACTTCACTTCTGTCTTCCCTCTCACAGTCTGCTCAGTCTCCCAGTGGCTGGCCCATTTCCAGTCAGTCCAACCCCCCTGGCTTGTCTGGCAGTGTCTGATGTCAGGTGATTGGGTTTTGTGGTGCAGATGGGAGTGACATCGGTTCCTTAGGTACCTGGAACCATGGGGGGTAGGCCCTGTACCCTGGGTAAGGATGCAGTTCCCTGTGACACCCTGATGTATTCAGGGGCGCCACATATATGGACCCCCAGACTGGTGCATATGGTCCTCCAGCATGGGCCATATTCTAGCATATATGAACCCCCAGCCAGGTGTATATGGGACCCCAGCATGGTTCTCATCCTGGTGCATATGGTCTCCCTGCCTGGGCTCCATCCTGATGTACATGGGTCCCCAGCCTGGGTCCCATGCTGTTATTTATGGACTACCAGCGGGTATATATGGGAGCCCCAGCTTGGTGTATACGGACCCCCAGCCTTGGTGTTTATGTCCTCCATTCTGCATTTAAAAAAAAATAATATACTCACCTAATCCAGCAGGTCCTGATAGGTGCAGCGCTGGTAGGTCATCGCAGTTACAAGACATCAGAGTCCCTGTGCTTTGCGATAACATCACACCCTGGGACTCTGATGTCCTGCACGTACGCTGTTAGCAGCGGCAGTGCAGGGAGTTCTTGTCTCCCAGCACTACTTCAGAGGTAGTGAGCACGCCGATATAGTTAGCAGTAGCGCAGCTCTGGGTGGGAACCCTCTGAGCATGGGGCCCGGGGCGACCACACCCTTTGCCCCCCCGGTAGCTAAACTGCTGAGCGCAAGTAGTTACAGCTGATCATGGGAGCCTGACCAAGACTGCTGAGGTGTAGCCCATCAGAGGAAAAGGGAAAGGTGTTTTAAGAGTCTCTGTCATTGGTGGAAATATAAAATTTTTCATAAATCACTTTCAAAACAATAAAAAATAATGCATCATATCATCACTTACTGTTCATCCCTTTATATGTTCATGTTCCTTACAGTGTATGTTGCTGCATACAATTTGACTGTTCTTCAGCTACTGTAATTTACCAAAGTGAACCAGGGTCAAAATTGCCAATGTGCAGACCTACTAGTAATTGGTTTTGTAGGATACCCAAAAACCCCCCACTTCATTTCTGTTTTCACATTTCTTTTTAATCTCAGAAAGAGCATTGTGGTTCAAGCTCCTTCACATTAAATCAACCAGTCACCACATTTCTATTACAACAGACTAAATCACTTAGACTGCAGCAAGCCAGAAACCAGATTCTCTTGAGGATGTGTAATATTTGTGGAGTCTACTTCGAAATGCAAACTATTTCCAAATACTTCCTAATGAAATGAAAACTCCCAGGGAGAGACAACAATTAAACTCGATTGTAAGTACACAGCACATTTCTGAGAATAATACAGAGGCAGCAACACATCAAGATTCAATTATTCAAGGGTACCTATTCTAATTATATAGAATGTTTATTAATAATATGTTAATATCACTAAATTTACATCAATAATTGATTTGTCTTTTTCATAGAATGGTAGAGTTGGAAGGGACCTCAAGGGCCATCAGGTCCAAACTCCCCTGCGAGTGCAGGTTTTCCTAAATCATTCCAGCTATATGTTTCTCGAGCTTCCGCTTGAAGATTTCCATTGATGGAGAGCTCACCACCTTCCGTGGTCGCCTGTTCCACTCTCTCACTGCCCTCAATGTCAGAAAGTTTTGTCTAATCTGGATCTCTTTCCTTTTTCAATTTCATACCATTGCTACTTGTACTTCCTTGTGCTAATGAGAATAGGGTAGTTCCTTCTGCACTGTGATTTAAGTCTCCTCTCAGTCTTCTCTTTTGCAAACTAAACATTTCTAGTTCTTTTAGCCAGTCTTCATATGACATGGTTTGCAGACCTTCTAACATCTTGGTTGCTCTTCTCTGGACTTGCTCCAATATATCGGTCTTTATTGATTTGGGGCACCCAGAACTGTACACAGCATTCTAGGTGGGGTCTGACCAGGGCAGAGTATAGGGAAATAATGACCTCTTTTGATCTTCTAGTAGATTCAATGCTTGTCTTGATATATCCCAGAATTTTATTGGCCTTTTTAGCTGCAGCTCCGCATTGTTGGCTCATGTTGAATCTGGGATCTACAGTTATGCCCAAGTCCTTTTCCCCTGTACTATCACCAAGTTCTTTTCCTCCCATACTATATATGCTTTTTACATTTCTTTTCCCCAGATGTAGGACTTTGCATTTGTCCCTGTTAAACACCATTCTGCTCTCCTCGGCCCATTGTTCGAGTGTGTCTAGATCCTTTTGAATACGATCTCTTTCTTCTCTAGTGTTGGTTACTCCTCCTATGTTAGCATCATCTGCAAAAATTATGAGTTCCCCAATAATTAAAATTGCCCAGATAATTTATAAAGACATTAAACATCAATAGCCCTAGGACAAAGCCTTGCGGCACCCCGCTTTTAACTTTCCTCCAGTTTAATGTGCAGCCATTTAGTATTACTCATTGTGCCCGATCATTAAGCCAGTTGTGAATCCATCTAACTGTTTTTTTTGTCGATTCAATACTTGATCATTTTTTCAATCAGGATGTTATGTGATACTTTATCAATTGCCTTACTGAAGTCAAGGTATACTATCTCTACGGCATTCCCCTGCTGCAACAATTCAGTAAGTTTCTTATAGAAGGAAGTCAGGTTGGTCTGACAAGATTTATTGGTCATAAAGCTGTGCTGGCTTTGGTTAATGCCTTCTCTTCTAGGTGTAATGGGGACACGGGGCAGGCAGTGGTAGCCGTGTGGTCAGGAAACACCAGGCCGCAGCAAAGCCGCTCGGCAACCCTTTGCCTCCCGGTCGCCGCACTACTTAAAGGATGACTTCCAAACAGTCCACTCTGTACTTCACTCTCTCTCTCTCTCTGAATCAATAAATTGTACTCTGTATTATTCTGTTTAATTTACAGAATAATTCTTCATAATTTTATCTTCACAACATCTATAGCCTTTATCTGCACTACACGGGCACCGTCCGTGGCCGCGATGGGGTTCCGTCCACACTCCCCTTCACAATTCAGTTTAACGGCCGACCGCTTTCCTGGCACCTGGGCTCCGCAAGACTAGGTCCCTCATCCTCCCGGCTGGCATGACACTGCACAAACCGACTACAACAGTCCTATGGTCCGTCAGTCACACTCACAGGGATTCGCTTGCAATCGGGCCGGTCCCGTCCAGCAGCCCTCCTCCCTTAGCACTTAGGCCAGGGCCTACCCTTCTCAGACAAGGGCCCACTGACCTTTAGTCCTGCCAGAGATTTCTTAGGGTATACGTATCCAGGAATTGGACGCCTTCCCACCAACCAGACTATACCCCGCTTCTGGGGATGCAATTCCACAATCCTCTATGTGGAGAACCACGCGTGTCTGCGATCGAGGGGTGACCCTTAGGATAAGCAAATTAGAAAATGAATTTTTGGCCTTCTTCTGTTTCTCCTCCTGGGGACTCTCCTGACCTCCCTCCCTCATACTGTCCTATTTATTCGCTGCTCTCCTCCTTTCACTTAACTCCTTGACTTCCCACCCAGGTGCCAGGACTGCTGTCCCTAAGTCACATTGCCACCTGGTGGCCATTTACACAAACATAGTACATTGGGATACATTAGCATGAACCTTCAGTGTGCCGGCAACTCCTGCGTAGGTGGGCGTTGCCCTAACCCCCTTATACAGGTATCTAAGTAAATGTTCCTTGATAATTTGCTCAATTTTTTTTTCCTGCTATGGAGGTCAAGCTTACTGGCCTGTAATTCCCTGGATTCTCCCTTTTCCCCCTCTTTGTAGATATGCAAAACATTTGCCCTTTTCCAATCTAGAGGGACCACTCCTGTTTCCCACGACTTATTTAAGATTATGGCAAGTGGTACCATTATCTCCTCAGCTATCTCTTTCAAGACTAGGGTGTACATCATCTGGACCTGGAGACTTGGTTTGACTATTTCACCTTTTTCATTTTGTAGGACTCCAATGGTCTCCTTCACTTTTCTTTTGCTTTTAGCATACCCCCAATCCTTTTACCTTACTATTGGCCTCTTTTGCAAGCCCCAATTCATGTTCAACCTTAGCTCTTTTGACGCTTGTCTTGCAGACCTTGCAAACTGCCATTACTCTTCCCTAGGTATAATCCCCATCTTCCACTTCTTGTGTGTTTCCTTTTACTTTTCTTACTTTTATGTTTTGCTTTTACTATTTTTTACAAAGGCTTTGCTGGAAAAGACAAAAGGCGCAAATGGTGTATTACTCTGGTGGTACCAGAATAGATAACAGGGAAACACTCACCTTGGGTAATTGTGAGGGTCACAACTACCATGTGAGCAGAAATGATGACCATGATGGCTGCTGCAGACCTTGAGGATTAATCAGTATACTGACTTTTACTTTTTTAGCAGATTAGGTAATTGGTAATCCATCCTGGTTTCATTAGGTCTTTCCCATATTTCTTCCTTTAAGGTATTGTTAGTTCCCACTTTTTATGTGCAGTTTTGTGCTTAAGAACTATGTGCTATGGAATTCTACCAACCCTTGCCTTTAAACCCTTGAAGTCTGCTGTGTTAAGGTCGAGCCTTGAAGTCTGTGTTTTCTCAGGTCTTCTTCCTCTTGCAACCCCAAATTCAAGGATAGCATGATCTCTGAGTCCCAGTGTCCCTGCTACCCTTAAGAGTGCTTTACACACTGCGACATCGCTAGCGATCTCGTTAGCGATGTGACACGCCAGATCACAGATAAGATTTGCCAAAATCGCACATAGGTCATTGTTTGTAGCGCCGGTCGCATGTGCGATCTCGGCAAATCGTATGTGCGATCTGGCGTGTTATATCGCTAACGAGATCGCTAGTGATATCGCAGCGTGTAAAGCACCCTTTAGTCCCTTAACCATATCCTCTTTGCTGGTTAGGATTAGGTCCAAGATGGCTGTTCCTCTCATATTTTCTTCTACCAGCTAGAAGATTAAATTCTCTGCAATGGAGGATAAAAATTAGATGGAGCCTTTACTTTTACCTGTGAGGGTTTCCCAATGAAGTTGAAATCTCCCATTATCCCTACTTCATGTTTTTTTTTTTGAGAATGTAGCCATCTGGTGAAAAAATCTCATCCATATCCTCTGTCCCAGTGGTCTATAATAAACGCCTATTATGATGTCCTTACCATTGTTTTCTCCATGAATTCTTACCCAAATATCATCTAATAGATTTCCATTCTCTGAAACTTTAATTTCTGTGGAGATGTGTTCTTTTTTAACATACAATGTTAGTTTGATTGTTTTTGAATAAGTTGTATCCTTCCATCTGTATGTTCCAATCGTGCATGTCTCTCCACCAAGTTTCTGTGATACTGATGATGTCATCATTTTCCTTCTGTATTATTAGTTCTAGCTCTCCTTGTTTATTTCAAGTGATGAGCAAATATACTTGGCACTACTTATTACTCTCACGAATAGTATGGTATTGTGATGCGTGTGTTGCTCTGTACGCACCAAGTGTCATGGCAACTTTGGACTCTGTTCACACTGCGGAGTTTGACACACCACCTGATGCTTCTGAGTTGCTTAGGCTACTTTCACACCTCCGGCTTTTGCAATGCGGCACAATCCGGCACTTTGCAGGAAACCGCAACCGGTTTTTTTTGCTGCCGGTTGCGTTTTTCCTGCATAAACTTTAATTAGTGCCGCATTGTGCCGCATGGGCTTGCGTTCGGTCTGGTTTTTGCCGCATGCGGCAGATTTAGCCGATGCGGCGGCCGGATGGAACGTTCCCTGCAACGTTTTTTGCTCCGGCAAAAAAAAACCGCATCGCGCCGCATCCGGCCGATGCGGCGCTTTTCCCAATGCATCCCTATGGATGCCGGATGTGGCGCGATGCGGAAAAAAACGCATTCGGCCGCCGCATGCGGTTTTTGCCACTGCGCATGCTCAGTAGCATGCCGCAAGCGGCAAAAACCGGACCGGCCGCATGTAAAAAACTTATGCAAAGGATGCGGTGTTTTCACCGCATCCGTTGCATAGGCTTCACAGCCGGATTGAGCCGCACGGCTCAAACCGGATGTGTGAAAGTAGCCTTAGTCAGAGCCGGGTGTCGACCAGTTTTGTACTCACTGATGATTGGTCTGCCAAGAGTTAATTTCTGCTTGCCTGTGAATTGCTATTGGGGTCATAGGTTAATGAAGACTTATCACAGCCACCTCAGCCCTTTAACCCCTTTATGACCAAGGACATAACTGTACGTCCTTGGTTGCCTCCCTCCACTTACCGTGTGCTCCGGTGGCAAGCCCGTGGTAATCCCTGCACATCTCTGCTAATCTGATCAGCAGAGCTTTGTGGCTAAAAGACGCAGGTCGATGGGAGATCCACCTGCGCCTGTTAACTCCTTAGATCGTGCTGTTAAATACTGACAGCATGATTTAAATGGCCATTTTCGCCATTCCCCCCTCCATCGGCGGCCCTGCGATGCGAATGTAAGGCCTTGTCTATCAGGTCGTCACAGGGTATTGTGCAATCTGCCCTTCTGCACAGTAGCCACCTCCTCCTTGGTTACGGATCCCAGACCTTTGGTGTTGCCAAGGTAATCAAAATCCTAGACACACTCTGCACCCCACCCACCAGTAAAAAGCCTGAAGGGAATAGGGTCGCCCACTGGGGGGTTGGTTAAGGGGAGGTCAGGAGTGTTAGGAGCAGAACAGTGGAGTGTTGGAGGTGAAAGTGAGAGGAGGTCAGGAGCTGGGCTCCTAGAGACTACTAGGTGGCAGACGTTGGTCTGAGCCTGGTAGGAGCTGGACCCCGGTTGCAGGGGATCGTGACAAGGGGCACGGACTGTCGAGGAGGACAGCCAATGGCCTTGTGCCATCACCGGGCAGGGGCCAGGGCACGATGGGGTACGTGGACCATAGGCCGGGAAGTAGCTTCAGGCGTCCTGGTAATTTACCCGACGAGGACGGAGCCTTCAAGATCCGTTCTCCACCCGCTCCAAAATCGGGGTACTAGCGCAACGAGGGGGATAGGACTTTCCCACTACATAACAGCAACCTCTACTCAAAAAATTATGTTTTGCAAAGTGTGCACAGTACCAACATTCCAACCTGTACTTTGAAAAATGAGATTTTTGGCAAAAAATTGCAATTTTTCGAGCTACCTCGCCACGTCACGGCAAATCTCCTGAGGCAGTCCTACACTAAAATATTTTTATTTAAAGTGTGCCAAACGGCCTCACATATGCATAAATAGGACTGCACAGCACGTACCTGGTGCTTTTCAGTCTCGTCTCCATGACTAATTCATGGTTGTGGGCGGGATAGGCCCAGGCACATGCTGCTTGGAATATATAGCCTGTGGACAAGGCTAGATGGCAATGTGTGAACAGCCACCAATCGCCAAAAATCAAGACAGATGGAAAAATAACAATGAAGTGCACTGCAATATGGGGACCAACCAGAAACCTATATAGCAATTATAAAACAGCATAACAGCAACCTCTACTCAAAATATTATGTTTTGCAAAGTGTGCACAGTACCAACATTCCAACCTGTACTTTGAAAAATGAGATTTTTGGCAAAAAATTGCAATTTTTTGAGCTACCTCGCCACGTCACGGCAAATCTCCTGAGGCAGTCCTACACTAAAATATTTTTATTTAAAGTGTGCCAAACGGCCTCACATATGCATAAATAGGACTGCACAGCACGTACCTGGTGCTTTTCAGTCTCGTCTCCATGACTAATTCATGGTTGTGGGCGGGATAGGCCCAGGCACATGCTGCTTGGAATATATAGCCTGTGGACAAGGCTAGATGGCAATGTGTGAACAGCCACCAATCGCCAAAAATCAAGACAGATGGAAAAATAACAATGAAGTGCACTGCAATATGGGGACCAACCAGAAACCTATATAGCAATTAAAAAACAGCATAACAGCAACCTCTACTCAAAATATTATGTTTTGCAAAGTGTGCACAGTACCAACATTCCAACCTGTACTTTGAAAAATGAGATTTTTGGCAAAAAATTGCAATTTTTCGAGCTACCTCGCCACGTCACGGCAAATCTCCTGAGGCAGTCCTACACTAAAATATTTTTATTTAAAGTGTGCCAAACGGCCACTAATATGCATAAATAGGACTGCACAGCACGTACCTGGTGCTTTTCAGTCTCGTCTCCATGACTAATTCATGGTTGTGGGCGGGATAGGCCCAGGCACATGCTGCTTGGAATATATAGCCTGTGGACAAGGCTAGATGGCAATGTGTGAACAGCCACCAATCGCCAAAAATCAAGACAGATGGAAAAATAACAATGAAGTGCACTGCAATATGGGGACCAACCAGAAACCTATATAGCAATTAAAAAACAGCATAACAGCAACCTCTACTCAAATGTTTGAGTAGAGGTTGCTGTTATGCTGTTTTTTAATTGCTATATAGGTTTCTGGTTGGTCCCCATATTGCAGTGCACTTCATTGTTATTTTTCCATCTGTCTTGATTTTTGGCGATTGGTGGCTGTTCACACATTGCCATCTAGCCTTGTCCACAGGCTATATATTCCAAGCAGCATGTGCCTGGGCCTATCCCGCCCACAACCATGAATTAGTCATGGAGACGAGACTGAAAAGCACCAGGTACGTGCTGTGCAGTCCTATTTATGCATATGTGAGGCCGTTTGGCACACTTTAAATAAAAATATTTTAGTGTAGGACTGCCTCAGGAGATTTGCCGTGACGTGGCGAGGTAGCTCGAAAAATTGCAATTTTTTTGCCAAAAATCTCATTTTTCAAAGTACAGGTTGGAATGTTGGTACTGTGCACACTTTGCAAAACATAATATTTTGAGTAGAGGTTGCTGTTATGCTGTTTTTTAATTGCTATATAGGTTTCTGGTTGGTTTCCCACTACATAGTCCAGAAAATCCCAAGTGTGAACCCTGAGAGCAAGCTCACCCAGTTAGCCATACTGGTGAACGGGATCCAACTAGTTTTATGCTAATGGGACCAGTTAGAAGAAAAGGTGCCAAGGAAAAGGTCACAGACTAACAAGCAACACCAACGGGCACGGGATCCAGGCGTACTCCCTCCCTGCTGCAGTGATATCAATTTTGGTTTACCACAGTTGTCGTGTCAGCCTTATTGGACTGAGTGAGTACCTACGTGTCCCTTACCGGCCCAACGGCACCTCCCTGTCACCTCATCGAGTCCCGGGGCATTCCCCCCTACCCATGGAGGGGTTAAACACCAGACTGCCCCCACCATCACCACCGGGTACTCCAAACTGCAGCGGTGGTATTCCACCTTACCAAACACCACGGGTGGTGTCACGAACTGTCCATACAATCCCCTGTAAATACCCCCCTTTTTATTCCGAGTGGCCGTGCAACCCTGACCGCCGGGTCCGAGATCCCTCGAGCCACCGCGGATCAGGATCCGAGCAGCAGCGGCAGGCTGCTGACGCGGGGGCGGCACACCCTGGAAACTTTGGCGTCATGAACAGGATCTGAGCAGGACCCACTTACCTGGGTGACATGCGCCTTAGAGCCAAAAACCGCGAGTCCAAATTCCTTTTCCCGCCAATTCCACCATTTTCCGCCATCTTTTCGTGCCAAAACGCCATCTTCCCCGTGAAAGTGCACGAAGCGGAAGTCCCGCCCTTCGTCACGCCCTTCATCCTGAGTGTGAGGCAGGAACCGGAAGTTACCAGACAGCCACAGCACACGAAAGAGTGCTGAGTGAAAACCGAGGGGGCATGCCGGAATGTAACAACAGCGGAAGAGAAGCAGGGACGCCAGGACTCTGCCATAATGTTCCTGGACGACGCAGAGTCAAGATGGCGGAGGGGCGCGGCTGTTCAGCAGAGGCTCCCAGAGCAGCTCCGTGGATGGAGATGCGGAGGATGGCTCCGGCGGTGCAAACCAGTGAAACCGAAGTTCCACGAGAGGAGCGGGTAAGCGGTTACCCAGTCCCAGATGATTTCCTTAATCCGGCCGATGCAGCTGTGGGATCGGAGCCGCCCCCGCTCCAGGCCAGCACTCAGTCACCATTTCCTTCACCTTCCGCTGCAGCTGACCCTGTGGCGCTGCCCACACCACCGTCAGCGGACCCCTCAACTCCTGAAAGGGATGATCAGTCTGTGGCTTCTGACCAAATTGAGCCGGTTACCGTGGACTCGGAACCGGAGGCAATGGAGGAAGGGGATTCAGGTTCCAGTACCCCGAAGCTGCATGGGCACCACGTTATGGAGGAAATGGCCGCAGGATGATACTGTCATCACGGGCACAGTTGGAATTGGAGATCATGGAAATGGAAGCAGAGTCCACTTCAGTTGAGGAGATCTCAGTTGATGCTATGGAAGTAGTGCCTATCTGCCATCGCTGTAGTTTACCAGGGCACTTTGCAAGAGTGTGTCCAGGGGGTGCCCAGGATTAAAAGGGACCGGAATCTGCCTGTTTAAAAGTTTTATATGGACTGTCACCTTTGTTGAACGTTCTCCAGTGTTCAAATGGAGGAGGCTGTGAGGGATCGGCAAAAGGGTTCCTGATGGAAGGTGACAGACAAGTTTTCTGCAAGTAGACTGCGCCCTCCTTGTTGAACCTTTCCCACTCTTTGTTACAGGAAAAAGGCCATCAGGGCCTTGGACAGTGCAGTGCTTGTAATCGGAACCAGGAGGCCCCGGTGGGGGTCGGCGTAAGGGTCAATGGCTACCAGGTTGCTCAGGGCTGGCACAGAGAAGAGTGTTGAAAATACCAGTGGTTTAACGATGCCATAGAATTGTTAGGTATCGGTGTTTTCATTTGTTATTTTACATAGTTTGTTATTTTTCATATAGAAAATGTTAGTAAATAGATGCCTAATTAACAAGTTTTAATGAACAGAGTGAAGCTACCAGATTTGCTAGAAGATTGCTGAAATGTGTACACCCGGTACATGGACTTCGTTAAAGTTTTATATTTAGTAAAAATGGACCACGGTCACAGGACTGGCGTGACCAACACGAACTTGTGTATTGTATATAGTTGCACCTCCTGTGCCCACCAGAGTCGTCTAAAACAAGGCCGGGACCTTAACCAGATCACGGACCCACCATAGGTTTGTAGGGGGTCAGGTTGTTTGGGTGGCGGGTCAACGGGATCCGGGACATTGGGACTGGACTGTCGTGGGTAGAGGATGCAACGGAGCAGGTTGAGTCTCCGCTACCATTGAAACCGGTAGCGTCCCATAGTTGGTGAGATGAACTCTTTAAAAAGTTAGTAATGTTTAAGTGACAAGCCTCCCCTGCAAGGGATGAAAATGCAAATAAAAATGTTAATCTTTTCTTACCCCTTTTTCTACAGTTAAAAAAAAAAAAATAAACCTATGGTGTCCTGTAGCTTGGGGACGAGCTACGTTTAACCAAGGGGGAATGTGATGCCCTGGCCTATCAGGTCGTCACATGGTATTGTGCAATCTGCCCTTCTGCACAGTATTCACCTCCTCCTTGGTTACGGATCCCTGACCTTTGGTGTTGCCAAGAACAAGCTAATCAAAATCCTAGGCACACTCTGCACCACACCCACTAGACACACCAGTAAAAAGCCTGAAGGGAATAGGGTCGCCCACTGGGGGGTTGGTTAAGGGGAGGTCAGGAGTGTTAGGAGCAGAACAGTGGAGTGTTGGAGGTGAAAGTGAGAGATCAGGAGCTAGGCTCCTAGAGACTACTAGGTGGCAGACGTTGGTCTGCGCCTGATAGGAGCTGGACCCCAGTCGCAGGGGATCGTGACAAGGGGCACGGACTGTCAAGGAGGACAGCCGGCAGCCTTGGGCCATCACCCGGCAGGGGCCAGGGCACGACGGGGTACGTGGAACCTAGGCCGGGAAATAGCTTCAGGCGTCCTGGTAATTTACCCGACGAGGATGGAGCCTTCATTCTCCACCCGCTCCAAAATCTGGGTACTAGCGCAACAAGAGGGATAGGACTTTCCCACTACACAGTCCAGAAAATCCCAAGCGTGAACCCTGAGAGAAAGCTCACCCAGTTAGCCATACTGGTGAGCGGGACCCAACTAGTTTTATGCTAAAGGGACCAGTTAGAAGAAAAGGTGCCAAAGAAAAGGTCACAGACTAACAAGCAACACCAATGGGCACAGGATCCAGGCGTGCTCCCACCCTGCTGCAGCGATATATCAAGAAATTTGGTTTACCACAGTTGTCGGTGTCAGCCTTATTGGACTGAGTGAGTACCTACATGTCCCTTACCGACCCAACGGCACCTCCCTGTCACCTCATAGAGTCCTGGGGCATTCCCCCCTACCCGTGGAGGGGTTAAACACCAGGCTGCCCCCACCATCGCCACCGGGTACTCCTAACTGCAGCGGTGGTACTCCACCTTACCACACACCACGGGTGGCGTCACGAATTGTCCATACAATCCCCTGTAAATACCCCCCTTTTTATTCCGAGTGGCTGCGCGACCCCGACCCCCAAGTCCGGAGAACCCTTCAGCCACCAGAGCAAAGCTGCTATGATCAGCAGAAATTCACAGGCAATCGAATTGTACAGGCATAAAGTCCCCTAGATGGACTAGTAAAATAAATGAAAAATGTAAAACAAAAGTTTTTAAAAATATGGAAAAATAAAAAAACCTGAATGTTCAAATCACCCCCATTTTGCCCCCATTGAAAAAAAAACAGTTAAAAACAATATACAGTTAGGTCCAGAAATATTTGGACAGTGACACAAGTTTTGTTATTTTAGCTGTTTACAAAAACATGTTCAGAAATACAATTATATATATAATATGGGCTGAAAGTGCACACTCCCAGCTGCAATATGAGAGTTTTCACATCCAAATCGGAGAAAGGGTTTAGGAATCATAGCTCTGTAATGCATAGCCTCCTCTTTTTAAAGGGACCAAAAGTAATTGGACAAGGGACTCTAAGGGCTGCAATTAACTCTGAAGGCGTCTCCCTCGTTAACCTGTAATCAATGAAGTAGTTAAAAGGTCTGGGGTTGATTACAGGTGTGTGGTTTTGCATTTGGAAGCTGTTGCTGTGGCCAGACAACATGCGGTCTAAGGAACTCTCAATTGAGGTGAAACAGAACATCCTGAGGCTGAAAAAAAAAGAAAAAATCCATCAGAGAGATAGCAGTCATGCTTGGAGTAGCAAAATCAACAGTCGGGTACATTCTGAGAAAAAAGGAATTGACTGGTGAGCTTGGGAACTCAAAAAGGCCTGGGCGTCCACGGATGACAACAGTGGTGGATGATCGCCGCATACTTTCTTTGGTGAAGAAGAACCCGTTCACAACATCAACTGAAGTCCAGAACACTCTCAGTGAAGTAGGTGTATCTGTCTCTAAGTCAACAGTAAAGAGAAGACTCCATGAAAGTAAATACAAAGGGTTCACATCTAGATGCAAACCATTCATCAATTCCAAAAATAGACAGGCCAGAGTTAAATTTGCTGAAAAACACCTCATGAAGCCAGCTCAGTTCTGGAAAAGTATTCTATGGACAGATGAGACAAAGATCAACCTGTACCAAAATGATGGGAAGAAAAAAGTTTGGAGAAGAAAGGGAACGGCACATGATCCAAGGCACACCACATCCTCTGTAAAACATGGTGGAGGCAACGTGATGGCATGGGCATGCATGGCTTTCAATGGCACTGGGTCACTTGTGTTTATTGATGACATAACAGCAGACAAGAGTAGCCGGATGAATTCTGAAGTGTACAGGGATATATTTTCAGCCCAGATTCAGCCAAATGCCGCAAAGTTGATCGGATGGCGCTTCATAGTACAGATGGACAATGACCCCAAGCATACAGCCAAAGCTACCCAGGAGTTCATGAGTGCAAAAAAGTGGAACATTCTGCAATGGCCAAGTCAATCAACAGTTCTTAACCCAATTGAGCATGCATTTCACTTGCTCAAATCCACACTTAAGACGGAAAGACCCACAAACAAGCAAGACCTGAAGGCTGCGGCTGTAAAGGCCTGGCAAAGCATTAAGAAGGAGGAAACCCAGTGTTTGGTGATGTCCATGGGTTCCAGACTTAAGGCAGTGATTGCCTCCAAAGGATTCGCAACAAAATATTGAAAATAAAAATATTTTGTTTGGGCTTGGTTTATTTGTCCAATTACTTTTGACCTCCTAAAATGTGGAGTGTTTGTAAAGAAATGTGTACAATTCCTACAATTTCTATCAGATATTTTTGTTCAAACCTTCAAATTAAACGTTACAATCTGCACTTAAATTCTGTTGTAGAGGTTTCATTTCAAATCCAATGTGGTGGCATGCAGAGCCCAACTCGCGAAAATTGTGTCACTGTCCAAATATTTCTGGACCTAACTGTATACACATATATGAGATACAAGTTAAAGTATACATGTTTGATATCTACAAACTTGTAGCAACATGAGACATCATACTGACACATCAGTTTTACCATATAGTGAACACTATGAATAAAAGATCCCCAAAACAATTGTGCAGTTGCACATTTTTTTTTGCAATTTCAGCACACTTGGATTTTTTTCCTGTTTTGCAGTACATTATATGGTAAAACAAATTATTTAATTCAAAAGTACAGCTTGTTCCACAAAAAAATAAGCTTTGACATGGCAATATTGATAGAAAAATAAAAAAGTTGTGGCTCTTGAAAGAAGGGGAGGAAAAAACGAAAATGAAAAACAGAAAATCGCCCAGGGCTAAAGGAGTGGATCCTGCTCCTCCATGTCAAATATAGCGAAAGCGATATCGGTCTTGGTGCATGGTGATTAGGCTTCTGGAGCATTGTTGTATGTTATCGTGGTGTGTTGTGGAGATACCCTTGTCATTGTGTATTTCCTTCCTTTTCTTTATTTCCCCCTTGTACACATATTGTCTTTACCTCCTTGATTGACTGCTGTGATTGTGAGTCTCAATTCTTTCCTGTCTGTCTATTCGTGTGGGGATTATCACTCTAGTCCCGGCCCCCTCTCAGGGTGGGGGTGATGGGGTATAAGATTAGGGCTTCTTAGAAGTTAGGGTTACGCTGAGGATCCAGATCTCGCCACCAATACCTCTGGGATGAGGGACAGTTAAGGGCTCCCCCTGAGGGCCAGCTTAGGAGTCCCGATTCCCAGTCACTCCATTACTATCATGAAAGGTATTCACGATATCCGTTATTTGACAAGCATTTTGGTATTCGCCTTGTGAGTTTCGAGTTCCCTCTCCATATCTTTGGTGCCTGATTTTCAGCCACTCAACATGCTGGAATTGCTTCCCAATCACAGTACTGCTGTAGCCATCTATGCTACTGGCATTACTGTGATTGGGATGCTCAGTGAAAAAACATGACGTGGTCAATAGAGGAGGAGAATTACACTTATTGAGTTTCCCCACAGCTGTCACACTGCTTCTGGGTCCACTCATTAATTCTTATGAATATGCACTGCTTCCCCTGCCCACCCTTTGTAACAGTGTCTGTGATTGGCTGCAGTCCTGCTACCCCTGCCTACTCTCTGTGACAGTGCCTATCATTGCAGTCACACTAGCTGTCTGGGTCCCAAAGTAGAGTAAAAATAAATAAACTATTGGACATAATGAAGTACGCCCCCCCACCCCCTCGTATTTTGATACTTAGTAGAATCCCATGCGTTTTTTTTTTAATTATTGTGGGCCCCCAATTTTGATATCACGCCAAGAATAAGTGGACAGTGGGAGGCTGGTATTTTCAGGCTGGGGAGACTCATGGTTATTGGCCCATCCTAAAAATATCAGCCCTCAAATATCCCAGAATTGGCACATCCATTAGATGCGCCAATTCGGGTGCTTTACCAGGTTCATCCTGATTTCCCTGGTTCGGTGGCAATTGGGGTAATATAAAAGAATAATAGCAACTGTGATTTGTCAAAATGTCACAGTTGTCATGAAACATGAGATTAGTCATTTTCTCTATGAGACCCCCCAGTACTAACCCCGTAAGTCAAAAGAAATAAGCACAAAACACAGAGGAAAATCCTTTATTTAAAAAGAACAAAAAACACCATCTTCTCCAATTTATTAACCACCAAAACACCCTTGCTGGTCCGACATAAACCCCAATGACCCCGACTCTGCTACATCTGAGGTCGCAGTGTGCGGTCACATTAGAAAATGTAACTGCAAAAGTGGCACTCAATAATATAAAAGAACATTGGCATTGCATTACTGCTATAAGAATATTCTAAGAAAAAAAAGAGAAAAATACATGTGAAAAATGAGTAAAAAGACATAGGCATTGCATTGTTGCTTTGAAAATATTAGCAAAAGAGATTCTTCTTAGCTTATGTATTGGCCAATCCATGTGAGCCTGATAACCTTGAAAAGGTGATCTCTTTTTTTTGGGAACCTAAAATCAAATGCCTCTATGTGCGATTAAATATCTGCATTTCTGGGCAGATACAGGTGTATCTCAATAAATTATAATATCATCAAAAAGTTAATTTAAGTAATTCAATACAAAAAGGGAAACGCATATTTTATATAGAGTCATTTTAAACAGAGGGATCTATTTCATTTGTTTATTTCTGTTAATTTTGATGATTATGGCTTACAGCCAATGGAAACCCAAAAGTCATTATCTCAGAAAATTAGAATATTATATAAGAGCAACTGAAAAAATGATTTCAAACTCAGAAATGTTGGCGCCTACTGATAAGTCTGTACAGTAACTGCCTCAATATTTGGTCGGGGCTCCTTTTGCATGAATTACTGCATCAATGCGGCGTGGCATAGAGGCAATCAGCCTGTGCCACTGCTGAGGTGTTATGGAAGCCCAGGTTGTTTTGATAGCAACTTTCAGCTCATCTGCATTGTTGGGTCTGGTGTCTCATCTTCCTCTTGACTAGTGATGAGCGAGTATGCTTGTTACTACTCGGTACTCGCACGAGTATCACTGTACTCGGGCTACTCGGCGGGGACCAAGTAATCTCGCGATACTCGTGCTGTACTCGTGGTCTTCATCCCTGCATGTTGGTGCTCTTTTGAGAGCCAGCCCTCATGCAGGGATTGGCTGGCAGACCACTGCAATGCCACAGCCCTGTTAGTTGTGGAATTGCAGTGATTGGCCGGTCTGCACAGCGTGACCGAGCCTTTATACCGGCGGGCGCGCTGTGCTCTGCACACAGCCATCCAGACAGTCAGTGCAGGGAGAGTGTTGCTGCTTCAGGGAAAGGTTTGCGGCCCTTTATAGCTATTTCCGTAGCAGGGCTGCAAACAGTGTGACCAGAAGTCCTTCTCAGGACTATTATAGTTGTATACAGGCAGGCAGGGTATAGCCAGGTCGGAGTACAGTAGCAGAGTCCTTCTCAGGACTATTGTTGCTGTATACAGGCAGGCTATAGCCAGGTCGGAATACAGGCTAGTGACCAGAAGAGTCCTTGTCAGGACTATTGTAGCAGTATACAGGCAGGCAGGCAGGGTATATAGCCATTCCTAGTGGTGACCGTATACCAGCCTTCATCATATCGGGGGCTGGTGTACACAGTCTAAAACAGTCCAGATAGTGTCAGACTTCTCAGTAATTGTCGCTCCTAAAAACCTGTTAGGTTCTTAGTGCGTCCGTGCTTGCATTTAAAAACCGCACGTGTGTGCCTGTCGGTGGCAGCGTACAGGTGCACGTTTTGCACAAACTATTATATAACGCACAAGTCTAGTGTATAATACACGTCAGTCAGCAGTGTCTGATAGTGTCAGACTTCTCAGTAATTGTCGCTCCTAAAAACCTGTTAGGTTCTTAGTGCGTCCGTGCTTGCATTTAAAAACAGCACGTGTGTGCCTGTCGGTGGCAGCGTACAGGTGCACTTGTGTGCGTTTTGCACAAACTTGGATATAACGCACAAGTCTAGTGAATACACGTCAGCACAGCATTGCAAAATGAGGCCGAGGTCGTGGGCAAGCTCTAATTTCGCCACAACAAAGGGCCACATCTAGTCGCTCGCACGTCCTGTCCCAAATTCTTGGGGACCGCAGCAGTACACCGCTCTTGAACCAAGACCAGTGTCAACAGGTTGTTAGTTGGATAGCGGATAATGCTTCCAGTCAGATTGGCACCACCACAAACACTCTGTCTTCCACACGGTCAAGTGTCAGTAGCCGTGATACTGCACCGCACATTTCAGAACCTGATCCTCCTTCCTACCACAAGGCTGAGTACACGTCCTCGGACATTACTGATCCCACACTTGGAAGAGCTGTTCACGTTTCCATTCGCACATTCTGGGCTCTCGCCAGCTCATGTTGAAGTGGGTCATGAGGAGATCGTATGTACAGATGCCCAAATATTTGAGCAGCCACGTTCTCACGAAGTTGGCAACGTGTCTCAACAAGGGGTGGACGATGATGAGACACAATTGTCAGGAAGTCAGGAGGAGGAGCAGGGTGCGGAAGAGGAAGACGACGTGGTGGATGATCCAGTAACTGACCCAACCTGGCAGGAGGATATGCAGAGCGAGGACAGCAGTGCACAGGGGGAGGGAGGTGTAGCATCCCAACAGGCAGTAAGAAGCAGGGTGGTGGCTCCAGGCAGAAGTCAGGCAACCGTTTCCCGGAACAACAACACGACACAAGGTGCCTGTACAAATGTTAGGTCTTCCCGAGTCTGGCAGTTTTTTAAGTTGGCTCCAGATGATTCTAAAAAGGCCATTTGCAACACCTGCCGTGCCAGCATCAGCAGGGGTACCAAAACTAGCAGCCTTACCACCACCAGCATGATCAGGCACATGTCAGCCAAGCACCCGACTTTGTGGGAAGTACAACAGAGTCGAGGAGCAGTGCTTGCTGATGTCACTGCTACGTCTTCGCTTGTTGTGCATGCGAGCCAATCCCCTGTCCATGCTGCCTGCGAACAAGCCTCCTCCGGTCCTGCACCTGCAGTTGCCTACGCAGAAATGACACCATCATCAAGCACGTCCTTGTCCCAGCGCAGCGTTCAGTTATCCATTCAGCAAACCTTTGAACGCAGGCGCAAATACACTGCCAACGCCCCACATGCCACAGTTCTAAATGCTAACATTTCGTGACTGCTTGCGCTGGAAATGTTGCCTTTTAGGCTGGTGGAGACAGAAGCATTCCGCGACCTGATGGCGGCAGCTGTCCCACGTTACTCGGTCCCCAGCCGCCACTATTTCTCCCGGTGTGCCGTCCCCGCGTTGCATAACCACGTGTCACAAAACATCACACGTGCCCTGAACAACGCTGTTTCACCCAAAGTCCACCTAACCACAGACACGTGGACAAGTGCTTGTGGGCAAGGCCGCTACATCTCGTTGACGGCACACTGGGTTAATATTGTGGAAGCTGGGACCCAGTCTGAGCGAGGGACGGAACACGTCCTTCCCACACCAAGGTTTGCAGGCCCTACCTCAGTCAGGGTTTCACCCACACTCTACAGCTCTGGAATGTCATGCTCTTCAGCCTCCTCCTCCTCCTGCGCATCCTCATCCACTTTACCCTCCACACCAGTCCCAAGCTGGAAGCACTGCAGCACTGCCTCGGCGAAGCGGCAACAGGCTGTGCTGAAGCTAATCTGCATAGGTGACAAACCCCACAATGCAGAAGAGGTGTGGACAGCTCTGAAACAGCAGGCAGATCACTGGCTCACACCTCTGAAACTAAAGCCAGGAAAGGTCGTGTGTGGCAATGGCCGGAACCTGGTGGCGGCTTTGAGGCGAGGCCAGCTGACACATGTTCCATGCGTGGCCCATGTGCTCAACCTCGTGGTTCAGCGGTTTCTAAAGTCATACCCAGACCTGTCTTATCTGCTGGTAAAAGTTCGCCGCCTGTCTGCACATTTTCGAAAGTCACCTACTGCTTCAGCCGGCCTTGCCGGCTTTCAGCGCCGTTTGCATCTTCCGGCTCACAGACTGGTGTGTGATGTCCCCACGCGTTGGAATTTAACTCTGCACATGTTGGTCAGGATATGTGAGCAGAAGAGGGCAGTTGTTGAGTACCTGCATCACCTAAGCCATCGGGAAATGGGTCAAACTCCACACATAACACCTGAGGAGTGGAGATGGAAGTCCGACCTATGTACCATCCTCCAAAACTTTGAGGACTCCACCAAGATGGTGAATGGTGATGACGCCATTATTAGCGTCACCATACCGCTTCTCTGCCTTCTAAAACGGTCTCTGCTCAAAAACAAACATGATGCATTGCAGGCGGAGCGCGATGAGTTGGAGCAAGAAACAGTAGTGGGTGTGGGTGATAACACACAGCCCAGCCTCGTCTCATCACAATGTGCAGTGGAGGATTATGACGAGGAGGAGGATGAAGACATGGAGCAACTCTCCGGCCAAATTGAGGATATGACATGCGCACCAGTCATATCCTCGGTTCAGCGTGGCTGGCCAGAGGACAGGGTAGATGAGGAGGAGGAGGAGGAGGAGGAGGACAGCATGTTCAGTCATCGTGTTGGTCAGGATACTGAAGTACTGGCTGTTAAGAGTCTGGCGCACATGGCTGACTTTATGGTAAGCTGCCTGTCTCGTGACCCTCGCGTTAAGAACATCTTGGCCGACAATCATTACTGGTTGGTAACACTGTTAGACCCACGCTACAAGGAGAACTTTATGTCTCTTATTCCCGAGGCGGAGAGGTCAGCCAAAATGCAGCAGTTCCGGAAGGCCATAGTCACAGAAGTAGGCAAAGCATTCCCCTCACAAAACGCTAGCGGCATAGGTCAGGAATCAGTGGACAACCAAGGCGTACAGCCGAGAGAGGCATAAGTCCAATCCGACAGAGGTAGGGGAACAGTCTTTAAGATGTGGGACAGTTTTCACAGCCCCTGAGGTGCGGGGTAGTGCCACAAGAAATCCTAAGTTTGCTCAGATGCTCAAGGAGTACCTTGCAGATCGAACAACTGTACTCCGACATTCCTCTGTGCCTTACAATTATTGGGTATCCAAGGTGGACACGTGGCATGAATTGGCTCTCTACGCCTTGGAAGTCCTGGCCTGCCCTGCCGCTAGCGTTTTGTCAGAGCGTGTTTTTAGTGCCGCAGGTGGAATCATTACAGATAAACGCACCCGCCTGTCAACTGAAAATGCTGACAGGCTGACTCTGATCAAGATGAACAAGGGTTGGATTGGGCCAGACTTCACCACACCACCAGCAAATGAGAGCGGAATTTAAAGTTTGTAACGGGAATTTGCCATGTACCTCCACTCACCCATGGGTACACACTTCTGGACTTTGGATAATCGCTGGACTGCTCCTCCTTCTCCTCATGCGCCACCATGATGACCGTTACAATAGTTAGGCCTTTGTTTCAGGTATACCCCCAGTGGTAAATTTTTTCGCCCATTCTTTCAGAATGGACATTACAACGACAGGAGACCCGCTCCTTTGCAATGGGAACAATGTTTTGAGGCCCTCATGCACGTCTCTATCCAGGGACAATGTGGAGCTTCCCAATTTTTGGCTGCCCTGCCTAAGGGCTATACTACAATAGACCCACTTCCTGACAATGGACACTTCAGGTTTACAGGCCCTCATGCACGTCTCTATCCAGGGACAATGTGGAGCCTCCCAATTTTTGGCTGCCCTGCCTAAGGGCTATACTACAATAGACCCACTTCCTGACAATGGACACTTCAGGTTTACAGGCCCTCATGCACGTCTCTATCCAGGGACAATGTGGAGCCTCCCAATTTTTGGCTGCCCTGCCTAAGGGCTATACTACAATAGACCCACTTCCTGACAATGGACACTTCAGGTTTACAGGCCCTCATGCACGTCTCTATCCAGGGACAATGTGGAGCCTCCCAATTTTTGGCTGCCCTGCCTAAGGGCTATACTACAATAGACCCACTTCCTGACAATGGACACTTCAGGTTTACAGGCCCTCATGCACGTCTCTATCCAGGGACAATGTGGAGCCTCCCAAGTTTTGGCTGCCCTGCCTAAGGGCTATGCTACAATAGACCCACTTCCTGACAATGGACACTTCAGGTTTACAGGCCTTCATGCACGTCTCTATCCAGGGACAATGTGGAGCCTCCCAATTTTTGGCTGCCCTGCCTAAGGGCTATACTACAATAGACCCACTTGCTGACAATGGACACTTCAGGTTTACAGGCCCTCATGCACGTCTCTATCCAGGGACAATGTGGAGCCTCCCAATTTTTGGCTGCCCTGTCAAAGGGCTATACTACAATAGACCCACTTCCTTACAATGGGCACTTCAGGTTTACAGGCCCTCATGCACGTCTCTATCCAGGGACAACGTGGAGCCTCCCAATTTTTGGCTGCCCTGCCAAAGGGCTATACTACAATAGACCCACTTCCTTACAATGGGCACTTCAAGTTTACAGGCCCTCATGCACGTCTCTATCCAGGGACAATGTGGAGCCTCCCAATTTTTGGCTGCCCTGCCAAAGGGCTATACTACAATAGACCCACTTCCTTACAATGGGCACTTCAGGTTTACAGGCCCTCATGCACGTCTGTATGCAGGGGCATTGGTGAACCTCACAATTTTGGACTGCCCTGGCAAAGGAAAATACTACAAAGACTCACTTCCTCAAAATGGGCACATTAGACTCAAGAGGCCTTCATGTACGTCTCTTCTCAGGGACATCGGAGTGCTACACAATGTTTTACGTAAAATCTTTCATGTATTAATCTCAAAAAGTAACATACACCAGCTCTATCTCACTATTGGGTATGTGCCCTTAACATTTCCGCCATGAAAATTCATTTTGGTGTCATTTTGAAGGTTTTCTGGTGAGTCCGTAAAAATGGCGTAAAACGCGGACAAAATTGTTCACAGCTGTGACTTTTGAGTGATAAATGCTTCAAGGGGTCTTCCCCATGCTGTTGCCATGTCATTTGAGCACTCTTCTGAGACTTTTGTGACATTTTTAGGGTTTCTACATGCTGCCGGGGGTCATTTCATAAAAATACTCGGGTCTCCCATAGGATAACATTGGGCTCGGTGCTCGGGCCGAGTACACGAGTATCTTGGGATGCTCGGCCCGAGCCTCAAGCACCCGAGCTTTTTAGTACTCGCTCATCACTACTCTTGACAATACCCCATAGATTCTCTATGGGGATTAGGTCAGGCGAGTTTGCTGGCCAATCAAGCACAGTGATACTGTTATTAAACCAGGTGTTGGTACTTTTGGCAGTGTGGACAGGTGCCAAGTCCTGCTGGAAAATGAAATTTCCATCTCCAAAAAGTTTGTCGGCAGAGGGAAGCATGAAGTGCTCTAAAATTTGCTGGTAGATGGCTCTGCTGACTTTGGTCTTGATAAAACATAGTGCACCTACACCAGCAGATGACATGGCTTCCCAAACCATTACTGATTGTGGAAACCTCACACTAGACCTCAAGCAGCTTGGATTGTGGCCTCTCCACTCTTCCTCCAGACTATGGGACCTTGATTTCCAAATGAAATGCAAAATTTACTTTCATCTGAAAACAACACCTTGGACCAATGAGCAACAGTCCAGTTCTTTTTCTCCTTGGCCCAGGTAAGACGCTTCTGGTTTTGTCTATTGGTCATGTGTGGCTTGACCCAAGGAATGCGACAGTTGTACCCCATGTCCTGGATACGTCTGTGTGCTCTGGAAGTACTGACTCTAGCAGCACTCCTTATGAATCTCCACAAAATTTTTGAATGTCCTTTTCTTAACAATCCTATCAAGGCTGCAGTTATCTCAGTTGCTTTTGCACCTTTTTTTACCACACTTTTTCCTTCCACTAAACTTTCCATTATTATGATTGGATACAGCACTCTGTGAACAGTCAGCTTCTTTAGCAATGACCTTTGTTGCTTACCCTCCTTGTGGAGTGTGTCAATGACTGCCTTCTGGACATCTGTCAAGTCAGCAGTCTTCCCCATGATTGTGTAACCTACTGAACCAGACTAAGGGACGCATTTTAAATGCTTAGGAAACCTTTGCAGGTGCTTTGTGGTAATTATTCTAATTTTCTGAGATAATGACTTTTGGGTTTTCATTGCATGTAAGCCGTAATCATCAACATTATCAGAAATAAAAACTTGAAATAAATCCCTCTGTGTGTAATGACTCTATATAATATATGCATTTCCCTTTTTGTATTGAATTACTGAAATAAATTCACTTTTTGATGATATTCTAATTTATTGAGATGCACTTGTAAGTTCCTGGCTAAATAAGATGGTGAACACACCCTGGCTATAGGGTGGAGTGCTTTATCAGAACAAATCTACTATAATTAGATCAGAAAACTGACTAGCAGCTTCACTAAATGTGAACAAAAAGTTGAAAGGATGGCCAGGCACTGCAGGCTCAGGTGTGTACTTACAAGCATATGGTTCATGTGGATACCGAATCTCCAGCTTGTTCCAGTGGTGCTCGGCCAGAATATAGGAATCCAATAGAGACTTTAAGGAAGGAGGAAAAGCGGCACTTCACTGAAGAACAATTGCAGTATATTTATTGCGCAAAATACAGCACAATTACAGCATGGATGGAGAGGGGGGAGTGCAGGAACGCCGGATGACAGCCGTTTCGCACCGTAACAGGTGCTTCCACAGATCCGAATTTCAGTGAAGTGCCGCTTTTCCTCCTTTGCTAAATGTGAACCAACTGAAAAAAAAACAACATAACTACAAAACCATATCCAGTGGCACTCAATAATATAAGGATACCTTGGCATTGCATTACTGCTATAAGAATATTGGATAAAAAGGAAATAAATGCATGGCTAATGTGAAAAATGAGTAAAAGGACATAGGCATTGCATTACTGCTTTGGAAAATTACTTAGAAAATACACTCACTGTGTATATGTGTACCGCCCCCGTGTCAGCAGTCGGGCTGCTCGGATCCGGATCCGCGGTAGCTCGAGGGGTGTCCGGACCCGGGGGGGTCTCGTGGCCCCTTGAATAGAAAAAGGGGGGTATTTACAGGGGGTATTGGATGGAATAGTTTGTGACACCACCCGTGGTGTGTGGTAAGGTGGAGTACCTCCGCTGTGGCTGGGAGTACCCGGGGGCGATGGAGTGGGCAGCCAGGTGTTTAACCCATCCACGGGTAGGGGGAATGCCCCAGGGCTCGGTGATGGTGACAGGGAGATGCCGTTGGGGAACTATGGGTCACTTGCGTAATCACTCAGTCCAATAACGCTGACACCAACTGTAGTAAACCAAAGTTCTGGACACCGCTGCCGCTGAGGGGGAGCACGCTTGGGTCCCGTTGTCGTTGGTGTTGCCTGTTGATCTGTGACCTTTCTCTTGGCCCCTTGTTTCTCTCTGGTTGGTCCCTGCAGCCTGAACTAGTCGGGTCCCGCTCCCCAGTATGGCTAACTGAGGGAGCTTGCTCTCAGGGTTCACGCTTGTGATTTCTTGGACCGTATTTGTGGAAAGTCCTATCCCTCTCGTTGCGCTAGTACCCCGATTTTGGAGCGGGTGGAGAGCAGATCTTGAAGGCTCCATTCTTGTCGGGTAAATTGTCAGGTTGCCTGAACCTACTCCCTGATCTAGGGTCCATGTACCCCGTCGTGCCCTGGTCCCAGCCCGGTGATGGTACAAGGCCGCCAGCAGTCCTCCACGATAATGCCGTGTCCCTTGTCACGATCCCCTGCGACCGGGGGTCCAGCTCCTACCAGGCCCAGACTAACGTCTGCTACCTAGTAGCTTCAAGGAGCCCAGATCCTGACCTCCTCTCACTTTCACCTCCAACTTCAACTGCCTGATCCTGACACTCCTGACCCCCCCTTAACCAAGCCCCCAAGTGGGCGACCCTATTCCACTTAGGCCATCCACCACTGGTGTGACTAGCGGGTGTGGTGCAGAGTGTTCCTAGGATTTTGATTAGCTGGTTTTTGGCAACACCATTTGGTTAGGGACCCGTAATCAAGGAGGTGGATATTGCACAGAAGGGCAGATTGCACAATACCCTGTGACGACCTGATAGGCCAGGAGGTCACATATGTGTATGTATGTAAATAAATAAATAAATAAATATATATATATATATATATATATATAGGCCGAAAGTGTTGTCGCCCTTGAAATTTTTCCAGAAAATGAAGAATTTCAGCCAGAAAATGATTACAATTACACATGTTTTGTTATACACATGTTTTCAGTGATAAGTAAATGGGCAACAATGTTTTTAACTTTTGACTTTCAGGCTCCATTTGACTTGCAAATATTTAGCATGTGATTTGCTATGCAGATTCTTCTTATGTCACTGCATTGTTACTGTTTTGCTCCTGGTGTTTAAAAAATCTTTTTCTTTCTGCATGCTACAAATTTCAACCTGTTCTCCTATTCTTCAATAGCTGACTGTTTTATTAGGTTGATTGCCAAGTGAAAGATCACTGGTTTGAATTGAGGAGCAGCCATGATGAAGATTTTTCAAGAAAAGAGAAACAGCATTATCCAGCTCTCGGACAAGAAAATTGCCAAACTGCATCATGTGAGTGCTATGACAATTGGAAGAATACAAAATGAAGTTCATTCATCCATTCAAAAGCCAAGATGTCGAAATCCAGGCAAAATATCGGAGTCAACAAGTCGGCTCATCACAAGGTGGCTCTTATGCTTCATAATAGTGTGATAACAGACGTCCATGCAAGCACCGTGTGATGCACATTACATAAGTCTTGAATGGGGCCTAAAAAACGTGAAGAATCCTCAACTTTAGTGACGTCATAAGAAGCGTCAGCTCGAGTTTGCAAAAGAGTATGAAAGGTCGACAGTAATGATTGGAAACGGGTGATTTGTTGGTGTGAGACAACAGTCAATAGACTAGGCTCTGATGGGTGCAAATGGGTCTTGAAGAAACAAGGGAAAAGGGGCTAATGGATTGAGATTTTGAGGGAACTGTCAAGTTCAATGGAGGAAGTTTGACGATATGGGATTGTTTCAGACCCAAAGATGTTGGATACTTGAACAGGATCGATCATCGTCTGAATGTTGAGCTGTATGTGAGTATCCTGCAAGACAAGTTACTTTGTACGCTTGAGTAGAATGGTACTATGGGCATGAAAAGGACAACATAGTGCTACAGCAGGACAATGATCCAAAGTATACATCGAGATTGGGGAAGAAAATGGTTCAATGACAATGAAGAAGAGGTGCTGCATTGGCCCCCAGAGTCCCCAGACCTCATCCCAATCAAACACTTGTGAGAAGAGTTGAAGGAAAAAGCTGTATAAATACCCAAGTGAGTCAACCAGTATGCACCAACATTGGGAATGTGTAGGAGAGACCTGGGAACATATTTGCTTGAAACTGATCGTTTAGATTTTTAGGAGCAAAACAGTAACAATACAGTGACATGACAAAAATATGCACAACTAATGATATGTTTAATAGTTTGAAGTAAAATTTATGTATGAGATAGCCAAAATGATTGTCTATACAATGAAGGTAGTCTCAAAGCAGTAGTGGGTGGTGAGATATGGAGCCCTGAAAAGAAAAAGTTCAAAACATTGTTACCCTTTAGCTTGTCAGTGTATTTCCTTTATGTGTATTGGAATACAAAAAAGAGAATAAAAGGTAAATTTGACATAATTTCACACAAAACCCCCAAAAATGGGCTGGACAAAAATTTTGGCACTTTTCCAAAACAAATTTGTTTCAAGCATGTGATGCATGTTCAAACTGACCTATAACAAGCAACAGGTTTGGGCAATATGAAAATCACACCTGAAACCAGATTAAAAGGGGGGAAGTTGAGCCAATCTTTGCATTGTATGTCTATGTGTGTCACAACAAGCATGGAGAACAGAAAGAGAAGAGAATGGTCTGAGGACTTGGGAATAGAGATGAGCAAACCTGAAGTTCAGTGTTTGATGTTCATACCAAACACAGACTTTACAAAAAAAACAGAGTTTGGGTTCAGAGTTCAGCTGCTTTATGTATGCAAACCACTCATGTGAACATCGCTGGGCTTGGGTATGCTCGGTGCAGAGCCCAGTGTGAGCTGTCTTGCAGTGGTTGAATAGTTTGCATTGGGGGTGACAAGAGCGTGATTGGTTGTACTATGCAACAAACAAAGAAAAAAATGGAAAACCTCACCCACCCGCCCCTATAACATGATCAAAAAGGTTACAACCCATGGTACCATAGCTAATCCCCTGACAGAGAAAAATTGATTAGAGGTTGCAAGACAGGATAGTACAGATGGTGGATAAGCAGCCCTAATCAAGTTCCAAAGAAATTCAAGCTTCCCTGCAGGCTTTGAGTGCATCAGGGTCCTCGAGAACTATCCTTCGACATTATAATGAAATGAAATGCTATAGCAGAAGACACAGGAGAACCCCACTGATGACAGAGACATAAAAAGCTGGACTGCAATTTGCCAAAATGTACATGAGTAAGCAAAAATCCTTCTGGAAAAGCGTCTTGAGAACATGATAAAGCACATCATTATACCGTTTACTGAAAACGGAATGAGGCCTACGAAGAAAAGAACACAATACCTACAGTCAAATATGGTTGAGGTTCAAAGATGATTTATTTTGCTGCCTCTGGCAGCAGGTATCATTACTGTGTGCAAGGCATCATGAAATCTGAAGGGTACCATATAATTTTGGGTCGCAATGTAGTGCCCAGTGTCAGAAAGAAGGGAATGCGTCCTAGGTCGTGGGTCTTCAGGCAGCACAAGGACCCCAAATATAGTTGAAGAAGCCTCCAGAAATGAATGGAAACAAAGCTCTGGAGAGTTCTGAAGTGGCAGCAATGAGTCCAAATATAAATCCCATTGAAACCTGTGGAAAAACTTTAAAATTAATGCTAGGAGAAGGCGCCTTCTTTAAATATGAGACCTAGAGCAGTTTGCAAAAGAAGAGTGGTCCAAAATTCCAGTTGAGAGGTGTAAGATGCTTATTGATTGTTATAGGAAGTGATTGATTGCAGTTATTTATTCCAAAGGATATGCAACTAAATATTAACTTGAAGGTCCCAACAATTTTGTAAGGCCCATTTTTGGGGTTTTGTGTGAAATTATGTCCAATTTGCTTTTTTTCCCCTCTGTTTTATTTTGTTGTGTTGTTCCAATACATACAAAGGAAAGAAAAGTGTATAACAAAACATTTATCTACAATAATTTTCTGGGAGAAATATTTAATTTTCTGAAACAATTTCAAGGGTACCAACACTTTTCAGCTGTGACTGTATCTGTGGCCTGTATTTTTTTTCTTTTAAGACCACCATGAAACATTTTGCAAAATACAATATTGTAGCAGACAACCTCTTTAAAATAGTGGATAGTGTTATCCGCCAAACTTATAGGTTTTGGAAAATCTACAACCGGCATAGCTGAGGTTTAAAAATGCAACCCTGCACAGTTACAAAGTAGAAAGATACGTTCTCAAATAGAAACCAGCAATGTAATATTTCCAAAATCTCAAATATATCATATAATCCATTTCATAATGTGAAACAACGCAATAGTTAGAAATTATATTTAAGTAATAAAAACTTGGGATGCTGCAGTCTGGATGCAATCAACTGTTCTGTTACAATGGATATATTTCATGCATCTACAGTGACTTTTTTCATTAGATGGGATATGTTATGTCTAATTAAAGATTATGGAATAGCAGCAATAATATCCGCGGGAACTTAGACGAAAGGCCGATCCTCCGGCACTCGGGAGCATTGCCTCTACTTGAGTGATGAGCTGATAATTCTACGTCTGTAATCAGAAGCAGGTTTTTCCTGTGATGACATTGCCTATTTAACTTAATGCGGCAAAATAAATATTATGCCAGAAACCAATTTGAAAGCAAAATTACACGAGTGATGCGGCATGCTGAAATCAAATTGTCTCATTTTCATTTCATGAGGAGGTTATCGGGGATGCAACCACTTGCCCTTTTTTTTTTATAAAATGAGAAAAGAAAAGATGTGGAAAATACTTGTAATATAAGCCATAATTATCACAATCAGATTGATTTAATTAGATAAGTAATTTAGATTTTGGGATTCTTTGCAGTATGTTGATGAAAGTGATCATTATTAAATGATATTGCTGCTGATTACATTTCATACAGAAGGTCATTTACTATTGATTGCAGATGTACAGTGCACATTTCTTTAAGCCCATGTTTCATGATTACATACTTCCTTAGTGGAGTGTTAAGGTGGACTCTTAACAAGTTCCATAAGTTGCCTACTGCCTGATTCTACAGTAATTAGTGTGGATCGAGAGCATGCTTGAAAAATGAGATCAGACTCACAGTCGGATATACATCTTTCCTCAACGAAAGTCGGCCCAGACTCTGCTTTATTTCAACTGAAGCATGCTCTGATATAACCTTGGAAAGGGGCATGTCTGGATGTGTTCATTGGTCAGTGGGTTGAACAATGTGTTAGTCCATGAGCTGATTCGTGGGCGTCATCGTAGGCGGGTCTATGTGATCTAGGGCCATCTTGGTGATCTTCTGATGGGCAGGTCTATGATGTCATTGGGGCCATCTTGGTGATCCTCTGATGGGCGGGTCTATGATGTCGTCGGGGGCCATCTTGGGTTCCTCTGAAGACTGACTGGCTTATGTATAGAGAATTGATTTCATTGAACACACTTCTCACAGTGCTCTATGTCCAGATGTTAATTAAGTATTTCATCTTATGGCCCTCCTTAACAGGAGGACATTGAATTTTCTGTTGATTCGGGATGTCGTGTGATATATTGTACAGCAACTTAACAAAAAAGTTCTTACCCAAACAATACCATCTTCTACTTGAGCCACAGTGCTATTGTAACTCTTGTACTGACTTCATACTTTCTTACGACAGATTATAATAGCGTCCCATCCAACATGCCTGACCATAGCAGCTCAGGACAAAGATTATACTGGTCAATACAAAAAAATCATCACCAAAGGTAATATGTCTGTGTCATGGAGTTTGATGTGCTGATTCCAAAAAATATGCTTAGTTTTGCTCTATCACATAAAGTTTTTGAGATAGAAGTGTTTTTGTTATTACGTTATTTCTGCATTTTCAATGTATGCTGGGCCCCTCATGTGATATGCTCAAGTTTTTCAAATGGTCTTTGTGATTGGTTGAATATGAGGAAAGTGACTATGCCATTTCCTGTTCCCATGATTTGGAGAGAACCCAAAAATCTTAGAGATGACTGCTATTTTTGCTTTGTCAAACTGAAGGGCTTTTCTACAAAGAACAAACATAAGATTAATTACTCTGAACTTGAATCTGCGATTAGGCCAGTTCCACATGATGGTACCTTGCCAGTTCCTGTACCACCTTTATCTGGATTGGATAAAAATGAAGTAGCCACAACACATTACTCAGCATAAATTAAATTATCTCATCAGAGATCTTTCATTGTCAAAAGATAAAGCTGAACTTCTTACATCTAGGCTGAAACAGAAGAATCTTCTTCATGATGATGTCAAAGTGTGTTATTACCCAAACAGACGTTATACTTTAACACAATTTTTCACAGTTGATGGACCAATGGTGTACTGTAACAATGTGAACAGCCTCTTTGAAGAACTGAATCAAGAGTATTTTGTTGCAGATTGGCGATTGTTTATTGACTCATCCAGAGAAGTTTGAAAGCAGTGTTGCTTCACAATGGAAATACATTTTTGAAATCAGGACAAAAAGATGATTCAGAAAAGTACAAAGTCACCTGCGATGATTACAAACAATATTTTTTTATAGACCTGTGTTATCTATTTTTTCACTCAATGTACAGTAGTTGCTGTTCAAACTCCCAGCTATTATGCTAGCTGGTGTTTTTGCCCCTAGAGTGCAAAAAACTGTGGATAAAAAGCAGAATAGAGTCTTGCCCAATTTACATAGAATCGATGACAAAAGGTGGTTGCTCACCTTATGTGGTTGTGCAACCCACAACCAGTAAATGCTAAAGAAGCATATATTCCCATATAGTATGATGTTTACCATTTGAAATATACTTTGATGTGTTATTTAGCCATACTTATATTCTTCTTGTCCATGTGACAATTTATCATTTTGGGAGTGTTATTTGGCCATACTTATATCCCTTATGTCCATGTGACAAATCATCATTAGTGTTGGTGTCTTTTCTGTTCTTTGCTTGCATCTGTATTAATGTATTTAGCAAAATTGCATGTGGTTCTGTTTTTGAATAAAATTAATTTTTGACACATCACGGACGCCTACCGTAATTGCTTTTTCCTTCTTTTACCCCAATGTACAGTATTTGTTGTTCATACTCCCAGCAGTTTCATTAGCAGGTGTGGGCCCACTGCGCCATGGAACGGGCTTATTCTGGAGGGGCGTACCTACCGGGTTTTTACCAGAGCCCCAGGATGGGGACATATTTATACCAGTATGGAGACAAACAGTATATACTAGGAGGATATTATACAGAGGGCTAATGTGTGTGTGGGGGGATAGTTGTGGAGGGCTAGTATAAAGAGGAGCAGTGTGTATGTGAGGATATGTATGTATGTATATATATATATATATATATATATACACACACACACAGTATATATAGGGGATAGTATAGAAAGGGGCAGTGTACTTGAGGGATATTATACAGAGGGGCAGTGTGTGTGGGGGATATTATACAGAGGAGCAGTGTGTAGTAGAGATGTTATACAGAAGAGCTGTGTGTACGGAGTGGCTATTATACAGAGGAGCAGTGTGTGTGGGGGCAATATTATACAGAGGAGCAGTGTGCATGTGGGTATGTTATACATGGGACATTGTGTGTAGGTATGATATACAGAGATGCAGTGTGTTTGGGGATATTATACATGGGGCAGTGTGGCTGAGATATTATGGAGAGGGGCAGTGTAGAGATTGTACTATGGACGGGTGGTATAGAAGGTGTAATAATAGCTTTTTGAGGGAAATACTTAATTTTCTGGAACAACTTCAAGGGTGCTAACACTTTCGGCCATGACTGTGTGTGTGTGAGTGTGTATATATATATATATATGCACTTTTTTCCAAGCATGGCGGTGAGTTGAAGGTTTGAGCAGTGGAGGCGGAGCTGGAGTGGGGCCTGGGCGGAGTCTCAAGGGGCCCAAAAAGTTTGCCAGTATGGGGCCCTGAAATTTCTAGTGTCAGCCCTGCACGTATACACACATGGACAACACACGGACATCGCACAGATGTCACACGGATGACCATAATGGAACGTGTGGCTTGCACCTGTTTAAACACGGATATCTGAAAGGGGCCTTAAGTGCATTGGTATAGCAAAGCTGAGTGTGTGGACAGCACACAGGAACAGCTGAGTCAGATTTGCAATCAGTCACCTTGTAACAAAGCTGAATGTTGCAATCAGCACTCAGGAACGGCAGAGCTAATATTTTCTTTTCAGCAGAGGAGAGTTTGCAGGAGGCACACTATTCCTAAGGCCTCCTTCACACATCTGTGTCGCCATTAGGTGTGATGTCCATTTTCTCAAGTACAGGAGACAAGGACACACGTAGACCTAATAAAATCAATGGGCTTGGTCACACAACCTTGTTTTGGCATGGGCCATTTGTCTCTGTGCTCCACACGGCGACATGTCCGTTTTCTTACGGCAGCACGGGTGTCACACAGACCGCACACTGGTGTGATCCGCGTGACATCATTGTGACATCTACAAGAGAAAACACAGGTGACCTAAAAATAAAGAATTGTTGGGGGGCGTGGCTAGACATGGCCGTGTAGAGACGTGCAGCTCCTGAGCTCCGCTGCAGAATTCCACAATCCACCGGCATCCCCACACCAAAATGGTGCGTACCGCTGCCAAGAAGGCCCGTTCCCGCTCTGCTGCCCGCCCGACGTCCCCACAGCCTACTATGGAGGCTTACCTCACCAGTCCGGGGAGTGAAAAATCTGAGGCCTCCATGCGGCCGGCCCAGGGACCAGGTTATCCAGCTGAATCCGCCGCGGCGGCGAGCGGGACCCGGGCACCAGAGGAAACGGGAAGCACCCCAGCGCAGACCCGGAGGAATGGGACCGGAGCGATCGGGACCCCCATACCGGAGGTGGAGAGGCCTGGCGCGGCGGCGGCGCCATTCCAAGATGGCCGCCACAGCAGCTCCCCAGCCAAGACGGACCGGGTAAGCAGGCCACAGACCCTGCAGCTGCAGCAGCTGACAAGCGGCGGCCAGACCGCACAAGAGGGAGGGGGAGGACTATGCCTGAAACACCAGTCGCCTCTGCCCCTGATTGAAAATCCGGAGCCACAGATGGGAATAGCTGGAGTCTGTCCAGGCCCCCCCTCCACCCCAGACTGCGATCCCAATAGGGGTGGAAACACAGAGGCCGGGGTCTCACAGAGAGCTGGGGACACTTGCCCCCAACATATGGGAGAGGAAGATGGGGAGTCCACCACGCAGAAAGAGGACGCTGTCGTGCAAGAAGTGTTACAGAGGGAGGAGGCAGCATCAAGCTCCCCAGCTAGATGGTCCACTGGCTCACCATGGGCAGACAGCCCCCCCGCCAAGCACCCGACCACACCTGAGAGGCATCCCACCTTGCTTCTAGAGGGCCCTGACACTCAAATGGTACCTCACGCCCCAATCATGATCGCAACTCCGAGAGAGGGGAGACCACAAATATACAGGCCACAATCAAGCTTCCATACCTCCCATGTGACCTTCTCGCCGACTGCAGGGGGTGAGGATAGGCCGGCCTCCCTGGCGGACCTCCGAGCATTCATGCAGGCGATACCTACCAAAAGTGACATCGCGGCTCTAGCAAACCAAGTTGTTGCGGAATGCAAACTGGAATTTGCCCAATTCAGAGCGGAACTCTCATCTCTAACAGATAGAGTGGATACAGTTTCCACGATACAAGAAAATAATTCTACCTCTATCCATGCCTTGCAAGCTACAGTGACAGAACATGCCAAACAATTGTTCTCCTTGCAGCAAAATATGGACGATCTATAGAACCGCAATAGGAGAAACAATCTCCGTGTCAGAGGATTGCCAGAATCTATTGCTTCCGTGGATGTACCATCGGTGCTCACCACAATTTTCAACAAGCTGCTCGGGCGCCCGCCAGGGGGTCAGAATAGAATTGGACAGAGCTCATAGAGCACTTCGCCCTTTCAATCCGGAGGACCCCCACCCAAGGGATGTTATCTGCCGGGTCCATTTCTACGCTCTCAAGGAGGCGATCCTACTGGCGGGTAGGAAAAAAGCTGACCTCTCCTATAATGGGACCCCTATTAGAATCTTACCGGACCTTTCTCGCCATACATTAGCTCAAAGAGCGGCCCTCAAACCTCTATTAGATGTTTTAAAGGATAAAGAGATCCAGTTCCGATGGGGATTCCCTTTCTCCCTTTCGGTCCGCCAGGGCTCGAAATACTTCACCCTCCGTACGCCCGAGGACTTGCCCTCTTTTACTTCGGGCCTTGGCTTGCCGCCGATTCTTCTCCCCCAGTGGCCTAACACGCTGCTCCGCCCATGGGGTATGGGGCTACGCGCGGGTCCTCTCGAGAGCCCCTCCACAAATCGCCAATCTGTGGGACTCCCGCGGAGAGACGCCCACATCTGAGCCGCAGTAGTCCGGACCGCGCCTGAAGGAACCTCTCTAAGATATCTATAGTACATGATATTGATTCACATGGGATGCCGATGGTTTCGTACCATGCTAATGTTATTTGCCTCGCTATATTCACGCTCAATTGGAAAGGAGTGGTCTTTTAGCTATGTCTGACCAGATTCTCCCCCCAATAGGTTGGAAGCCCCTGCCCCGCCGGTGTGCGGCGGACATGCTCCCGTTGTTTGTATTAACTTGCTTAGTGTTAAGTGCGGAGGCTTTCCCTCTGCTTTTGTTTTGCTCCTCTGAATCGTCTCCCTTCCTCTTTTCTCTCTTTTTCCTAATCTTCTTTTTCTGTACTAGATCTCGCCATGGGGACCGTCCACCAAAACTGCAAACCTGCCCTCCTTCCATTGCAACATCCGGATTCCCTTCTAAATGGCAGACCTGAATATTGCATCCTTCAACGTGAAGGGTTTCAACACCCCAGAGAAACGGGCCCAGATCCTTTATCACCTGCACAAGCGTAAGGTACACCTGATCTGCCTCCAGGAGACGCACTTTAAAACTAACCACACCCCAAAGATCAAAAACAAATACTACACCACATGGTTTTTTGCCAACAATCCAGAGACACGCTCAAAGGGGGTGGCGATAGGGATACACAAATCACTCCCTCACCAAGTATTGGACGTTAAAATAGATGAGGCAGCACGTTATATTGTCTTATCATTATCTCTTAGTGGACAGGATTTTACTATAATTAATGCGTACGCACCCAATCAGAACCAAGACTGCTTTGTCGCTGGATTAGTACGTTCGGCCCTCCCTTTGGTTAGGGGCTCAGTGGTTCTTTGTGGGGACCTGAACATCACGCTCGATCCGGCTATGGATAACTCCAAGGGTCGATCAAGCCTCTCCTATACACTAATTAAACGAGTTAAAAAATCTTTATTACAGCTCCAACTGTATGATGCGTGGCGCATACAGCACCCCTCAGACAGGGATTACAGCTTTTACTCGCACTCGCAGGACTCGTACAGCCGCTTAGATTATATCCTGGTTCAGCATAAGGTATTATCTTGGCTGTCCCATACCGGGATTGGAAACATCGTATGGTCGGATCACGCTCCAGTGTTCTGTTCCATACAGGTTCCATCCATGGCAAAGACGGCAGGATCCTGGCGGCTTAACGAGTCACTGCTTCTGGATGAAGGCTGCACTTCAGACATTTGCACCTCTATCACAAATTTTGTGGGGGACCACGCATCAGACACCACTGCGCCTGTGTTTAAGTGGGAGGCCCTGAAATGTGTCCTTCGTGGGACTCTCATTAAACACGGCTCTCAAATTAAAAAAAGTAGGGCACAAGCCATCAAAGACGCTCTTCAAAAAGTCACAACACTTGAACTCCTCCATAAACGTGCTCTGGCGGCCTCGACACTCCAAGCACTTCTGAGAGCGAGGTTGGAGGTTAGGAAATTACTGGACTCCTCATATAGACACATTATCCAATTGGGCAGGAGCAAATTGTACGAGTTCGGCGACAAACCAGGCAAAATGCTAGCCAACGCGTTACGTGCCAAAAGGGCAACAAACCTGATTTCACATATTCAGGAATCATCGGGTGGCCTGGTGCATACTACCCCTGAGATTTCAAATGCCTTTCATAAATACTATTCTAGGTTGTACAATCTACCCCCTCCTAGGGTGTCCCCCAACGCCTCAACAGATGCCCCCCCTTCCCCCTTTAAAAAACTGAATAGCACCATATTAGAAAATCTTGAGGCCCCGTTCACGGTAGAAGAACTATTGCAGGTTATCCAGAGCGCTCCTGGCAATAAAAGTACAGGTCCGGACGGGCTAACAGCAAAATTCTATAAATCCTTTTCGACCCTACTTGCGCCTCTGATGTTGGAGTCTTTTAATTCAATTTCAGACACCACCCTCTTTCCAACAGACTCTACAGCGGCGCACATTACAGTCATTCCCAAAGTGGGCAAGGACCCGGGCGTCTGCGGTAGCTATAGACCGATTTCCCTGCTCAATGTAGATATCAAGTGCTATGCTAAACTTATTGCCAACAGGCTCAATCCTCTCCTTCCGGATCTGATCCACCTAGACCAGGTTGGGTTTGTCCCGGGACGAGAGGCTAGAGACAATACCCTTAAAACTCTAGATACTATTCAATTTGCTCGCAATCGAGGGATACCATTGATGATCCTGTCCTTAGATGCCGAGAAGGCCTTCGACAGGATTTCATGGGAGTCACTCGCCCAAACATTAAATCATCTGCAGCTGGGCCCAAACCTAACGGCTAAAATACTTGCACTGTACCACACCCCGTCGGCACGTATAAAAATCAATGGCACCTTATCGGACACTGTCACCATCCCTAACGGGACGAGACAGGGATGCCCCTTATCCCCTCTTCTATACATCCTAGTGATGGAGCATCTCATGGCGGCCCTGCGAGCCAACCCGGACATCCACGGGATCAAAATAGCGAACCATGAATATAAATGCTCGGCTTTCGCCGATGAGCTCTTAGTTTATCTCACTAACCAGCTTGAGGCACTCCCATCCCTGATGTCGGAGTTGGATAGCTTTGGGAGATCGTCCAATTTCCGGATAAACCTTGACAAATCAGAGGCTTTGAATATCTCCCTTCCTCCAAATCTAGTTTCTTGCCTACAATCCAAACACCCTTTTAAGTGGCCACAAAACAATAGTATCCGATATCTGGGTATCACCATCCCATAAGACCTGTCCAAACTGTTTTCACTTAACTTCCAACAATTCCTTACCAAATTAGAGAGGGATCTAGCCACCTGGCATCAGGGGGTGGTGTCCTGGTTTGGTAGGGTTGGCGCCCTCAAAATGACAGTCCTGCCTCGCTTATTATACCTCCTGCAGACGGTACCCGTCCACATCCCTGCGTCATACTGGTACAAAATTCAACAATTATTTATCCAGTTTGTCTGGGCCAAGGGCCGACCCAGATTACGAGGTAGTGTTCTGACCAGACCAAAGGACGCGGGAGGGTTGGGACTGCCGGACTGCCGAAAGTATCACCTAGCAGTGGCCCATGCCCGTGTCCTGGACCTGTTGCATAATGAGGTGTCTAAACTATGGGTGCGTTTGGCCCATGATCTCTGCTCTCTGTCGGCGTCAACTCTGCCTTGGACGTGGCCACGGCTGAACCGTCGCAAACTGGTGGTGGGGTACAGTGTCGAGCAGACTCTGCGCACCATACACGCCCCTGGTAGGAAATGCGATTTGATTCGTGCATATGGACCGCTGATGCCGGTGACCGATAGTCCGGATTTTCTTCCGGGTACCTCTGTTACTCGCTTCCTGGAAGGAAATAAACGGACGCCTCTTCGGCTCATCCATATTGCCCCTCAGGGACGGACACTACCACTCTCTATAATTTTGGGGGAGAAACCCCAAAAACTACGCCACAATTTCGAGTACGCCCAACTCCAGCATTTTATTACATCACTTACACAGACGCACGAGCTTTCACTCTCTCCATCCCCTTATGAGGCCATGTGTACAACAACGACTGCCCCGAATCACAACATTTCAGTTATATACAAATTGCTGGTCTCCGGGGGCTTGGATGATCTCCCCCCCTTTTGCGGAGCATGGGAGGGGGAGCTCAACCAAACATTCTCTAGAGAACAATGGGGGCGGTGCTTCCACTTGTCACACAAGTCGGTGTCTGCTACTAAGTCCCAGGAGACCAGTTATAAAGTTATATCACGATGGTATCGGGTCCCTTCCCTCCTGCATCGGTGGTGGCCTGAGACCCCAGATAAATGTTGGAGGTGCGGAAGCCAGGGGGGCACCATGACGCATATATGGTGGTCGTGTTTAGCCTTGCAGTCCTTTTGGGGGGGTGCTAGAGGCGATCAAAGAGGTTTCAGGAGTGATCGTGCCTAGACGCCCTGAGGCGGTTCTGCTCTACATGTTCCCTATGCCGCAGGCTGCGTACAAAAAATCTGTTCTGCGACACCTCCTACAGGCGGCCAAGACGGTTATACCCCGTCACTGGAAGAAGGCAGACTCTCCAACCTTGGAAGAGTGGATTGACGAGGTGAATGCAATATATCGGATGGAGAGGGTTCTGGCCCAGTCGCGGGGGGATGCAGAGTCTGTGATCACAAAATGGTCCCACTGGGAGTCTTATTTGGCAGGGTCTGGCTCAAACCCATGACATGACCCAAATCCCCTTGTTGATCGGTACCTTTTACCTCCTTACATAAACATGGCGGGCAGGTGAAGGCCCCATGGCACCCTCTTTCGATTCTCTTTCTCCCTTTCTGTCTTCCTTCCTTTCTCTTTCCACTCTCTGACCTTTCTTATTAGGAGTTTCTTTTATGGTAAGTTTCCTTTAGGGGAATGAGAGAGGGGTGGAAGGGGGAGTCTGTGCGCAAGGAGTTCTTTTAGGTGGTGTAGTGGATAATTGTCACAATATCGCCTGTGTGCAGGGCCCTCCAGCCCCCTCTCTCCCCTTCTTTCCTTTACTTGTTGGACCTCATGGTCCTGGTACTCATAATTGTTATGCAACATGTATCTGTATGACCTGACCCGTTTTGTTGCCTTTTTTCATGAAAACCAATAAAACACTTAAATTTCAAAAAAAAAAAAAAAAAAAAAAAAGAATTGTTATACTTGCCTATCTTTGGTGCTGTTGTCTCTACCTCTGCTGTTGCTTTGGGGTCTACTCATTATGCTTATGAATATTCACTGGACTCACCTTGGACCCGGAAGTAACAGCAGCGCCGGGGACAGGTAAGTATACAAGTTCATGCTGTCCATGTGCTGTCCGGATGTTCCACGGATAGCACAAGGACAGCACACATAGAAAACACACATACGGATACATGCACACAGATAAGCACCTTCACCACGGACTGTGCAAAACGTTCGTGTGCACAGACGTGTGAAAGAAGACTTAAATATGGTTGCTAGCAAACGCAAAACTACCTGATTACTCAGGTGGCACCCAGACACTGCTACTGGATTTAAAAAGCCTAGGAACATGGTATCATGTAACCTGATGTGCACAAGAGGCAAGTGGAGTAGGGGCGGAGAGCACCAATTCCCTGAAATGGGATCACACCAGCACTATAAACAATTGTAAGACAAGAAGAGGCAAAGAAAGTATCAAAAAATGGGGATCACCAAGAATAGAAAGTTTATTGGACAAAAATCCACTAGACTTAAGCCCACTTTACACGCTTCAATATATCTCACAATCCGTCGTTGGGGTCAAGTTGTAAGTGACGCACATCCGGCATCGTTTGTGAGGTATCTGCGTGTGACAGCTACGTGCGATCAGGATTGAACGCAAAACCGTTGATCGCAAACACATCGTATCTTTGTCTAGAATTGAGCGTTTTGTTGCACGAACCTAGTCAATTGTAACGTGTGACATCCCTCATACGATTTTGGTGTCTGAGGCTATGTGCGCAGGTGTGCGCTCTGCACCGCAGCTTAAAAAAGGTCCGCTTCAGAGCGCAGCTGAAAAGCTACGTTCTGAAGCGCCTCACAATGTCTGTCATTCACTAATCTCTGTCAGTCGGTCACTATCTCTGTCCCTCACTCTCTGTCCATGTCAGTCTATCCCCCTCTCTCATATACTCACCGATCCCCGATCCCCGGCGCTGCACGGCATTCACACTGCTCCGGCGGCTTTTACTGTTTTGAAAAAGCCGGCCGCCCATTAAACAATCTCGTATTCCCTGCTTTCCCCGCCAACCGGCGCCTATGATTGGTTACAGTGAGACACGCCCCCATGCTGAGTGACAGGTGTCACACTGCACCCAATCACAGCAGCCGGTGGGCGTGTCTATACTGTGTAGTGAAATAAATAATTAAATAATTAAAAAAAACGGCGTGCGGTCCCCCCCAATTTTAAAACCAGCCAGATAAAGCCATACGGCTGAAGGCTGGTATTCTCAGGATGGGGAGCTCCACGTTATGGGGAGCCCCCCAGCCTAACAATATCAGCCAGCAGCCGCCCAGAATTGCCGCATACATTAGATGCGACAGTTCTGGGACTGTACCCGGCTCTTCCCGATTTGCACGCAGCTAATGAAGACAGCCGTGCGATCAGCTGAGCTGTCAGTGAGGTTACCCGCTGTCACTGGATCCAGCGGTGACCGCGGGTAACCTCAGTGACAGCTCAGCTGATCGCGCTACTCACCTCAGTTGCTGCGTTAAGGTGAGAGGAGCGGCGGTGAGTAGCGCGATCAGCTGAGCTGTCACTGAGGTTACCCGCGGCCACCGCTGCATCCACCGCTGGATCCAGTGACAGCGGGTAACCTCAGTGACAGCTTAGCCAATCGCGCGGCTGTCTTCAGTTGCTGTGTGGAGGTGACCGGAGCGGCGGTGTATTCTGCAGCTCCGGTCACCTCCATGCAGCAGAGCTGGAAGCGACGCTGCAGGTCCGTGGATTACGCTGGACATGGAGGGCTTTTTTGGGCTGATTAAAGTGGTTAACCAGGGTATATGTTTGTGTTTTTTATTTCTAATAAATGATTTTTTCGGGTGTGTGTGTTTATTTACTGTAATTTACAGATTAATCATGGAAGGTGTCTCATAGACGCCTGACATGATTAATCTAGGACTTATTGGCAGCTATGGGCTGCCAATAACTCCTTATTACCCCGATTTGCCAACGCACCAGGGCAAATCGGGAAGAGCCGGGTACAGTCCCAGAACTGTCGCATCTAATGTATGCGGCAATTCTGGGCGGCTGTTGGCTGATATTGTTAGGCTGGGGGGCTCCCCATAACGTGGAGCTCCCCATCCTGAGAATACCAGCCTTCAGCCGTATGGCTTTATCTGGCTGGTTTTAAAATTGGGGGGGACCGCACGCCGTTTTTTTAAATTATTTAATTATTTATTTCACTACACAGTATAGACACGCCCACCGGCTGCTGTGATTGGGTGCAGTGTGACACCTGTCACTCAGCGTGGGGGCGTGTCTCACTGTAACCAATCATAGGCGCCGGTGGGCGGGGAAAGCAGGGAATATGAGATTGTTTAATGGGCGGCCGGCTTTTTCAAAACAGTAAAAGCCGCCGGAGCAGTGTGAACGCCGTGCAGTGCCGGGGATCGGGGATTGGTGAGTATGAGAGAGGGCTGCTAACTTCAGTCACTCAGGAGTTTAGCGGTCACCAGTGAGCCCTTCACAGGTGACCGCTAATCAGGGCGCGACACAGACAGAGCCGCAGCATGACCATGAAGTCGGGTGAAGTTCATCCAAGTTCATTCTGACAGTGCGGCTCTGTCTGTGTCTGCCATTCATCTGCCATTCAGCTCTGCTACATGGCTGTCTGTGTCTGCTGTTAGCGGCCATGTAGCAGAGCTGAATGGCAGATGACATAGTAAAAACGCATCCCTACACATTACACACGCTTGGCAAGTCAATAAATAAAAAAAAAAAAAAAAAGGTGCTCAATGCATACGTCACAGAACACATGATCTAAAGGATCGCACACAAAATTGATCAATTTAACATAGACTACTAACGCACGTGTGACAGCAAATGAACGACCTACGTGCAATCTCATAAGATCCCGTATGCAACCTGGGCGTGTCACATTGCAAATGCGATTGTACAACTAATTGCAACGTGTAAAGCAGGCTTTAGGGTGGCTTTACACGCTGCAACATCGCTAGCCGATGCTAGCGATGGCGAGCGTGATAGCACCCGCCCCTATCGTTATGCCGATATGTGAAGATCGCTGCCATAGCGAACATTATCGCTACGGCAGCGTCACACTACTTACCTGCTCGGCGACGTCGCTGTGACCGGCGAACCGCCTCCTTTCTAAGGGGGCGGTTCGCTCGGCGTCACAGCGACGTCACTAAGCGGCCGCCCAATCAAAGCGGAGGGGCGGAGATGAGCGGGACGAACATCCCGCCCACCTTCTTCCTTCCTCATTGCTGGCGTGTGGCAGGTAAGTAGAGGTTCCTCGTTCCTGCGGCGTCACACGTAGTGATGTGTGATGCCGCAGGGACGAGTATCAACTTCGCCCAAGCGACAGCAGCGATAATTGGGAGAGGACCCCCATGTCAACGAGGAGCGATTTTGGACGTTTTTGCAATGATCCAAAATCGCTCCCAGGAGTCACACACAATGAGATCGCTACAGCGGCCGGTTGTGCGTCACAAAATCCATGAACGGAGGTGGGCGGAGATGAGCGGGACGAAAATCCCGCCCATCTCCTTTATTCCTTATTGCGGACGGCTGCAGGTACGAGGTTGTTCCTCATTCCTGCGGTGTCACACGTGGCGATGTGTGCTGCCGCAGGAACGACAAACAACTTGCGGCATGAAAAACCAACGATATTATGAAAATGGACGACGTGACAACGATCAACAATTTTTGACGCTTTTGCGAATTGGTGATCGTCGCTCCTAGGTGTCACACGCAACTATATCGCTAATGACGCCGGATGTGCGTCACTAAGATGTGACCCCAACAATATCTCGTTAACGATATTGTTGCGTGTAAAGCACCCTTTACTTTTACATATCAGACATGTTTTTTTTTCATCATGGGTAGAGTAAAGGTACCGTCACACATAACGAGATCGCTAGCGAGATCGCAGCTGAGTCACGGTTTCTGTGACGCAGTAGCGATCCCATTGGCGATCTTGTTATGTGTGACACCTACCAGCGATCAGGCCCCTGCTGTGAGATCTCTAGTCGTTGCAGAATATTCCAGGCCATTTTCTTCAAAGGCGATGTCCTGCTTGGCAGGACACATCGCTGTGTTTGACACTGTGTGACAGGGTCACAGTGACTGCTGAGATCGTTATACAGGTCGCTACTGCGACCTGTATTGTTCCTGCGTCGCTGGTAAGATCTGACTGTGTGACATCTCACCTGCGACCTCCCAGTGACTTACCTGCGATCCCTATCAGGTCGCATCGTTTTCGGGATCACTGGTAAGTCGTTGTGTGTGACTGGGCCTTTAGTAACAGTTATTCAGCCATTTTATTATTTTTTTTACCCTGCTATTTATTTATTTTTTATTTCACACTTTGTGCACCCCCATAAAATAAAAAAAAAACATTTTAAAGAAAATCTGTTTTTTTCTCTCTAACTGGGACTGCTTTATTAGCCCCAGTTACAGGACATATTGAGGCTTCTGCCTGTGTTGCAAATCTGACTTGGTCCCCTAAGTCCGAAAGTTCCTGCTTCCCCCTAGCACCTGACAATCCTATTTTAATGGGGTCAGTATTGTTAGCACTTTGTATACTGTATACATAATGCTTATTCAGTGTTGTGTATATAGCAATTAAGAAGGCAGAGACTGTAATAAAACCTCTCTACCTTACTATGGGGAGTCTGTCTGGGACTGAAAGTTGGCTCCAAAAGCACCTTTTTCCCCCTAGCACTCGACAATCACATGATAACTGGGTCAGTGCTGTTAGCACTTTCTATACTTTATATGTGATGCCACTGGACTAGTCAGGTCGTCACAGGGTACTGCACAATCTTTCTCTCCCAGTGCAGGACTCAACCCCCCATAGTTATGGGTCCCCATTTTGCAGTACTGCCTCCACCAGCATCTACAAATCCTAGTGACACTTCGTACCACACACTGTCAGGCACCACACACTGTCAGGCACACCAGTGGGCTGCTAAGCTGGAATAGGGCCGCTCAAATAGGGGTCAGGCAGGGAGGTGGGAGGTGACAAGTCAGTTCAGTGGTAGCCCTCGAGTGGTGAGGAGCTCGAGGAAGCTTGGAGTTGGAGCTCCCAGGGGAGAAGCAGCCTAGGTCGCAGACGGTGGGCTGGACCCGGAGGAGTCGGAGACCCGGTCGCGGAAGATTGGGACTGGGTGCTTGGCTAGTCTTGGAGGATAGCCAGCAGCCGCAGTTCAATAGCCGGGCTGGGATCGAAAGCATGTCGGGGTACATGGACCCTAGGTTGGGGAGAAGCTTCAAGCAACCCGGGAATTAACCTGCGGAGAACAGGGCCTATATGGACTGTTCCCACGAAGCTCAGAGATCGGGGGCACTAGCGCAAAGAGGGGGATAGGGCCGCACTCCAGCACCCCGTGTATTCCCAATGGCAGTGGCGGTACTCCCTATTACCGCACACCACAGGTGGCGTCATAAACTATATATTTCCCCTGTAAATAGCCCCCTTCTTCAATTGAGTGTGACCCTGAGCCCCCGGGTCCGGAGACCCTCGAGCATTGATGTCCGGATCCGAGCGGTTCGACCGCTGCTGGGGCGGTACATATACATATTGCTTGTTCAGTGCTGTGTATATAGTAATTAAGAAGGCAGAGATTGTAATGAAACCTCTCTGCCGTACTATAGAAAGTCCGGCTAGGTCTGAAAGCTGGCTCCCCACTGCAGCAGCTGCACAATCTGGCTTTAGGAAGTCATTGGAAAGTAGAATTCGGACCGCCAAGTCTCCGGGCGGTCTGTAAATAGTTAAAGTGAAACTATTCTGAGAATGTTATCTTATTTAAAAGCTCTTTAATGTTTCTCCAATCACTTTCAGCACTTCTGTTTGAGAATTAGATCTTATATCTGCTTTCTTAATCCACAGAAAAGATGGGGGATGATGTTTTTAATAGATCTTTACATTGGTCCTAAATTTCTTTACAAAAGCCAATCTAGAAATGTTAAATGGTTTTTGCTGTACCTTAGAAGCAGTGAACCTTTCCTGTATATCTGCTCAATTCTGCTCACAGTGCAATCTTTGAAGTAGTAAAGTCAGTTATGAAACCCCACTGCGTACAAAGGAAAAGAAGAAACCTTTGAAATATTTATTAATAATGTTTCAGATTTAGAAAAGAACAAAAAGAACAAGGAAGTGTTGAGAAACACGGATGAACCCGAATAATAGGCCTCACTTGCAGTTGGAATTGCTAATAGAACTTTTGTTTTAGGATTGAAAGAAAAAAAACCTAATATTGCAAGTGAGGTTAGATTGATCTACTAATAGACTAAAGTGGCTTCCTGAAATCTGAACGATACAAAATGTATTACCATAAAGTGCTTAGAATTTCTTTAGAAAAATTGGTAGACTAGTCAAGTTTTACCGGCACACTGCAGAGGATGGCCTTGTGTGCTATGGGCCAACAGTCTGATAATTAGTAAGTTATTTGTAATTTTAGTTGGCAATTCTTGTTCTGCTTTGGATAACTAAGGTTATATTAACATGGAAATTTTGAGGAAGTTTGTATAGAGCTATCCCCTCCAAAATCCTTCTCAAATCCACTGAAATATACTTGGAAAGCTCTTTCTCTTCACTTCTATAGCAATTCCTCTTGTCATGCTTTCAAGCATGCCGAGCGCGTTCAGACCAAAAGGATTCTGAAGTACAATGAAAAAACCACCAAAACAACATCATAAACAAGGAGGGAACAGCAGGGACACAACAACAACAGTGGATCCTGGCGCTAGTGAGAGGGTAGATGGACACCTCATATCCTCACCTGTAGCTGTCCCTACTCTCCTAGCCAGTCCCTATACAGTCTCCTCAACTGTCGCCGAACAGCATCCTGACACCAAGGAAAATCCTGTAGATGTTCTGACTAGTAAGAGGCCGGTGAGGTACACTGGACCCACTGCTGCACTAGTAAGACAAGAAGGTAGGGGAGACAAACAAGGGAAAAACTGCAACACAAATGGATGAAGGTCGGCTTCTTGCAATGCTCCCACTCAACTCCTTCCTCCAAGGTTCCTCCAAGGGGGTGATTATACAAAAAGATTGTATCTTCAGAAGGGATTGCTGGGTAACACCACTATTTAAACCTGAAAGGTGTGACTACAAAGCTACTGCAGCTGAAGCACTCTGCTAGGGACTTCTGGAGAAGCTGCCAGCCATAAAACTGACATTAACCGTTTAGGTACTGTGGCGCCCCTGAGTGTCAGGTGCCACAGGATACTACATCTAACCCCAGATTCCTGGAAGACCAGTGCTGGTAACTAACACAACACACATACAAATCCATGCCCTTTTCCCCAGACTGGGTGACAGGCTAGAAATAGACCTGATGGGTGGTCACCTATTGGCTGAGATGCATCCAATCCACTAGTCAGAAACCTGGGAGGAGGAGGGGCTAGTCAGTGAAGTGGACGGACGACGGACATTTTGTCAGAAGTGATAGTGGAAAGTTAGACAGAAAGTCAGTCAGAAGTTGACGTGCTGACAGGAAAGTGTAAAGTGCTCACTGAGTAAAAGGGAGTATGGTTGCCAGGGAGAGTACGGTGCATGTACTCACTGGACTGAGCACCGACGGGGTACAGAGCCCTAGTTCAGGAAGACGCTTCAGGCCCACATGATAACAATCTGCCCAGTGAGGGAACCATCAAACACTTACGGATGTTAGTGTGCGGGGCACAGCAGCAGAGAAGGAACCTGGGAACGGGGAAGAGGTTTGACCCAAGAGAGGTTCAAGCTGACTGCCTTATGGGCCAGGACAGAGACAACAGGAGGGGGACCCCAAAAACGCTCAGAGCCACGGGGACCAACCAATCACTACAGGGTGCATGGAAGTAAAGCTCACCAGTTCACTACATCGGCACTGGAACAAGGGAATACCGGATTGGTAAAGACCAGCATAAACCGGGTAGCAGCAACTCCAAATCAGTGAGTAAAGCACTAGTTAATCCGCAGCCCCTGTGTTGTCTGAATTCTTCCTATACATCTGTACCATATACTACAACCACCATCATGCTTCCCTGGGGCCTAGCTTTACTTGCGGAGAGGAATTACATCTAAGCTGACCAATACCATTAGCCCCAGCAGTGAGACTTTGAGACCGGCGACTTTCCTCATGTAGCCGCATACCGCAAGTGGCGTGACGAAAACTATTTTTATTTTTATTCTTCCCTTGTACAAAAACCCCTGTTAACCGACCCAAAGGGGCACGGAACTGGGCAACGGCCACCCAGTGAACTTTCCCCGTAATATACAGCCCAGGACCGAGTACCCCAAAGCACTGGGGCGCCTCAGTACTAAAGGAAGCTAAACCACATTTAAATGTAGAAAGCCAGGTGGAGATGAGAGGGTCCAGTCCGAAAGCTGTCACTAGTCTCTAAAAACAGGGAGAAGACCTTGACACCACTGTGGTGTTCATGAACTTTTTTTTGTTTAGATTTTTTTTTCCTAAATACATTTTGAAGAATGCCTGGTGAAAAAAAAGGTGCATGTCAAGTCAGGGAGAAATGTTACTCCTCATACCACCAATTAGAGCCCGCACACCTTGCCAAATAAAATCTTCTACTTTGTAATGAGGAGGGGAAAACATCTCAAAACACATCTGCAAAGGAGCTTCTAGTTTGGTTTCTTATTCTACGTCATCTGGAAAGGCTTGTTAAAGGGGTTATATTGGCTTGTAGGATTGCTACATCCAAGGTGGCACCAAAGTTCAAGTCACCTTCCTCTCTAAAGAGGCTAGTTGTATTTCTAAAATAAAAATATTTAGATAATAAAACTCTTTTTAAACTGTAAATCTGTCAGATGCTGTCAGTTCAAACAGATAACTCAGACAGACTTGGTGCTAGCCATTCCACCTGGCAGATCAAGAAGAACCCCTGTCTTCATCCTTTAACCACTACACATAGAGCTGTCCTTTACTATAGGGCCCTTTGGGATGACTGGAGAAGCAAGCCTGAGGCAAGAATGGTCAAATGAAGTTGGGCCAGACTGGTAGAGACAAAACTTGGACAAAATCATATGACTAAACCAAAGTCAATGGAATATTCAAAGTCAGATACACAAAAACAAGGTAAGACAGGTCAGGGTTAAAGGGAACCTGTCACCAGATTATGGCCTTCTAAACTAAAACTAGCACTTTAAGCAGCGCCTGTGCTGTATTCTATACAGGTGCACGTTACCCTCTAAACCCCCCTGTAGACCCCAAAAATGCCTTTATAAATCTCCCACCCTGTATGTAAATTGTCCGGTCCGATGGTCATCCTAATCTGCACCTACTGACCCTCCTTTTGCCCTCCTCCTGTGCTGATTGACGTGGATGATACTTCGGACGCCATCCACGTAGGCGGAAAAAAAATCTCCATATTCCCAGCTTGTGCAGGCCAGGCAGAGCCGAAAACATAGGTGCGCCTGCACGAAATAGCAAGTCCTCTGCGCAGGCGTAAGATTTTGCCCAGCGATGTGGATGAAGCAGTTGATGTCATCCACATCGCCTGGCAAAATCTCGCGCCTGCGCAACAAACTTGCCAGTTTGCACCGGCACACCTATGTTTTCGGCTTTGCCCCAATATTTTAGAGCAAAGTGCGCTTGAGCGGGCCGGGAACATGTTTGTGCAGGCACGAGATGTTACCCTCCTACGTGGATGGCGCCCGAGGCGTCATCCACGTCAATCAGAACAGGAGGAGGGCGAAAAGAGGGACAGGAGGCACAGATTAGGACGCCCATCAGACTGGACAATTTACACACAGGGCAGGAGATTTTATAAAGGTATTTGTGGGGTCTACAGGGGGCATCAGGGGGTAACATGCACCTTTAGGGAATGCAGCACAGGCACTGCTTAAGGTGATAGTTTTGTTTAGAAGGCCAAAATCTGGTGACAGGTTCCCTTTGAAGTCAGGAGGGATAACAGATAAGACAAGATAAAGCGGAGTCAGTAACAGGAAATAAAAAAGAATAGTACCAGAGATGTCTAAAAATACAATATGATATCTGGCAACTTCCAAAAAGCTAAGTTCACACACTGCGGTTTTTTTTGCGTTTTTTGAGGCAAAAAACGCACAAAAACGCACCCGCGGCAAAAACTCATACGTTTTTACCGCATTTTGGTGCGTTTTTTGCTGCGTTTTGCAGCATTTTTGCTCAATGCGTTTTTATGCGTTTTTTATCAGTGAACAATGCCATTAAAGATTGTTGAAGAAAAAAAAAAGGTCTGATGTCATTTACTTCTTCAATATGTTCTTCATTCTCCACTAGTGTATGCAGGAGAGCAGACTGTTGCAGAACTACAGGGCTCAGCATGCTCCATCCAGGACTGTATGCTGGAGGGAGAGGCAAGGGGAGCAGAACTACAAGGCTCAGCATACTCCATCCAATAGTGTATGCAGGAGAGCAGACAGCAGCTGCAGAACTACAAGGCTCAGCATCCTCCAGTCAGGACTGTATGCAGGAGTTTTTTGCCCCCCCCCAAAAAATGACGTGGGCTTCGCCATATTTTTGTATGATAGCCAGGTACAGCAGGCAGCTACGGGAACAGGAGGAGGGCGAAAAGAGGGACAGGAGGCACAGATTAGGACGCCCATCAGACTGGACAATTTACACACAGGGCAGGAGATTTTATAAAGGTATTTGTGGGGTCTACAGGGGGCATCAGGGGGTAACATGCACCTTTAGGGAATGCAGCACAGGCACTGCTTAAGGTGATAGTTTTGTTTAGAAGGCCAAAATCTGGTGACAGGTTCCCTTTGAAGTCAGGAGAGATAACAGATAAGACAAGATAAAGCGGAGTCAGTAACAGGAAATAAAAAAGAATAGTACCAGAGATGTCTAAGAATACAATATGATATCTGGCAACTTCCAAAAAGCTAAGTTCACATACTTGTTTTTTTTTTCGTTTTTTGCGGCAAAAAACGCACAAAAACGCACCCGTGGCAAAAACTCATACGTTTTTACCGCGTTTTGGTGCGTTTTTTGCTGCGTTTTGCTGCATTTTTGCTCAGTGCGTTTTTATGCGTTTTTTATCAGTGAACAATGCCATTAAAGATTGTTGAAGAAAAAAAAAGGTCTGATGTCATTTACTTCTTCAATATGTTCTTCATTCTCCACTAGTGTATGCAGGAGAGCAGACTGTTGCAGAACTACAGGGCTCAGCATGCTCCATCCAGGACTGTATGCTGGAGGGAGAGGCAAGGGGAGCAGAACTACAAGGCTCAGCATACTCCATCCAATAGTGTATGCAGGAGAGCAGACAGCAGCTGCAGAACTACAAGGCTCAGCATCCTCCATCCAGGACTGTATGCAGGAGTTTTTTGCCCCCCCAAAAAATGACGTGGGCTTCGCCATATTTTTGTATGATAGCCAGGTACAGCAGGCAGCTACGGGCTGCCCACAACCCCCAGCTTTCCTATTTGTACCCGGCTGGGAAACAAAAATATAGGGAAGCCCTTTTTTTTTTTAATTATTTCATGAATTTCATGAAATAATTAAAAACAAATTGACGTGGGCTTCGCCCAATTTTTTAGTCCAGCCAGGTACAACTAGGAAGTTGGGGATTGGAATCCGCAGTACAGAGTGCCAAAGCTTTCTGGGCACCCCCGCTGAGAATTGCAGTCCGCAGCCACCCCAGAAAATGGCGCTTTCATAGAAGCGCCATCTTCTGGTGCTGTATCCAACTCTTCCAGCTGCCCTGATGCCGGGTGGCTCGCTGGGTAATGATGGGGTTAGGGCTAGCTGTATATTATCAGCTGGCCCTAAGGCCGAAATTCATGGTATCATGCCAATATTAGACATGGCCACCGTGAATTTCTAGTAAAAATAAAACAAAACACAACACACAGAAAAATATTTTTATTAGAAACACAACACAATTAGGGACTCCCTCTTTATTGAAATAAAGAACCCCCCACCTCCGCAGTAATCCTGGGTCAAGGGTCCCGCGCCGTCCAATCTGGATCCAATATCATCTGATCGGTTTGCTGGAAGGCAAAGCGATCAGATGGTGTGTCAGGTTCAAGGACGTGAATCACATCACACATCAGCTGATTGTATGAAAGAAGTTTATACAATCAGCTGATGCATCAGTGCAAAAAAAAAAAAAAAAAATACTCACTTATGTGCAGACTCCTGTCCGATCGCTGCAGGAGCTGCCGGTAATCAGCTGATGAAGTCTCCTGACGGCATCAGCTGATAGTTTAAGCCAGCCGGGCGCTAAAAAGCCGGCGTCACCGCGAGACTTACGATCAGCTGATGTGTCAGGTGCCGCATCATATGATCACCGCCAGGTCCTGCAGCCATCGAACGTGCTGCTCGGGAGTCGGCACACAGCCGGAGCGGGGGTGGCGATACCGGGAAGAGGAGCTGCGAGCGGACATGGCACCGGGAGTCTGCAGACAGGTGAGTATGAAATTTTTTTTTCTACTGTTCACGTTTGACTTCGCAGCTGCTTCCATCTCCCGCCCGGACATGATGCCGCACGGGAGCAGACATGGCGCTAGACGGGAGATGGAAGCAGCGGTGGTGGTACCGGGAGGATTCACGCTTCTGTGTTTACTGACAGAAGGAATCCTCTTCCTGTACATGTCACTTTACTACCCACCCCTTGCGTTTATAGCTGCGGTTTTAGTCATAGAAACGCACTAAAACGCAGCTATATTTGCAATTTGCGTTTATCTTTGCGTTTTTGAACATCTCATTGAAGTCAATGGGTGGAAAACGCAGTGAAAAACGCAAAAATAATTGACATGCTGCGTTTTTGTGGGCACCAAAAAACGCAGCAAAAAAAAAAATGCTGTGTGCAGACAGCAAAAAATGAAAACTCATACTTTGCTGGGGAAGCAAAGTCATGCAGTTTTCTGAGCAAAAACGCACCCGAAAAACGCACTGTGTAATCAGCTGATGCCGTCAGGAGACTTCATCAGCTGATTACCGGCAGCTCCTGCAGCGATCGGACAGGAGTCTGCACATAAGTATTTTTTTTTTTTTTGCACTGAGGCATCAGCTGATTGTATAAACGGCCTTTATACAATCAGGTGATGTGTGATGTGATTCACGTCCTTGAATCTGACACATCATCTGATCGCTTTGCCTTCCAGCAAACCGATCAGATGATATTGGATCCGGATTGGACGGCGCGGCACCCTTGACCCAGGATTACTGCGGAGGTGGCGGGTTCTTTATTTCAATAAAGATGGAATCCCTAATTGTGTTGTGTTTTATTTTTAATAAAAATATTTTTCTGTGTGTTGTTTTTTTTATCTTTACTAGAAATTCATGGTGGCCATGTTTAATATTGGTGTGACACCATAAATTTCGGGCTTAGGGCCAGCTGATAATATACAGCTAGCCCTAACCCCATCATTACCCAGCAAGCCACCCGGCATCAGGGCAGCTGGAAGAGTTGGATACAGCGCCAGAAGATGGCGCTTCTATGAAAGCGCCATTTTCTGGGGTGGCTGCGGACTGCAATTCGCAGCAGGGGTGCCCAGAAAGCTTGGGCACTCTGCACTGCGGATTCCAATCCCCAACTGCCTAGTTGTACCTGGCTGGACTAAAAAATTGGGCGAAGCCCACGTCATTTTTTTTAAATTATTTCATGAAATAATTAATAAAAAAGGGCTTCCCTATATTTTTGGTTCCCAGCCGGGTACAAATAGGCAGCTGGGGGTTGGGGGCAGCCCGTAGCTGCCTGCTGTACCTGGCTATCATACAAAAATATGGCGAAGCCCACGTCATTTTTTGGGGGGCAAAAAACTCCTGCATACAGTCCTGGATGGAGGATGCTGAGCCTTGTAGTTCTGCAGCTGCTGTCTGCTCTCCTGCATACACTATTGGATGGAGGATGCTGAGCCTTGTAGTTCTGCAGCTGCTGTCTGCTCTCCTGCATACACTATTGGATGGAGTATGCTGAGCCTTGTAGTTCTGCTCCCCTTGCCTCTCCCTCCAGCATACAGTACTGGGTGGAGCATGCTGAGCCTTGTAGTTCTGCAGCTGTCTGCTCTCCTGCATACACTAGTGGAGAATGAAGAACATATTGAAGAAGTAAATGAAAACAGACCTTTTTTTTCAACAAAAAAAACGCATAAAAACGCAGTGAGCAAAAACGCAGCCAAAAATTGACCAAAACGCAGTAAAAACGCATACATTTTTGCTGTGGGTTTATGCCACTGGTGCGTTTTTGTGCGTTTTTCAAAGAAAACGCAGTGTGTGAACTTAGCCTTAGGTGGTGGACAGCAAACACCGATTCACCCTGGTGGGTGGAAACAAAGGTCACAGCCAAATCAGTATCTCTGGCAGTGTTCAGAGGTATACTGTTCCATCTGCACAGACAATGAGGAGACAGTGATACTTAAACCAACAATTATTTATTCGATTGACACAATAATAGGAAAGGCTTCAGCACAATATCAGTACAAACAGTGTAAAATTGCAAATTATATTACAAAAGAATACAGTAATTCAGATGAACAGGATAATAGCAAAATGCTATTTACACACTATCGTTCTATTTGTATCATTAGATAACCGTTATCATCAGTGATGTCTTAGGGGTACTTTGCACACTACGACATCGCAGCTGCGGGTCAAATTGAAAGTGACGCACATCCGGCGTCGTTGTCGACATTGGAGTATGTGAATCCTTTTTACTACGATTAACGAGCGAAAAGTGTTGAAATTGTATGATCGGTGTAGTGTCGGGCATTTCCATAATGTCGCTGCAGCGACAGGTACGATGTTGTTCCTCGTTCCTGCGGCAGCACACATCACTGTGTATGAAGCCGCAGGAGCGAGGAACATCTCCTTACCTGCGTCCCCTGGCTATCCCCATCTGTTGCGCGACACGGGCATATCGCTGCCCGTGCCGCACAACATCGCCCACAGCCGTCAAACATACTTACCTGTCCGGCGACGTCGCTGTGACCGGCGAACCGCCTCCTTTCTAAGGGGGCGGTCCGTGCGGCGTCACAGCGACGTCACTGAAACGTCACTGAACCGCCGCCCAATAGCAGCGGAGGGGCGGAGATGAGCGGGACGTAACATCCCGCCCACCTCCTTCCTTCCGCATAGCAGCCGGGAGGCAGGTAAGGAGAGTTTCCTCGTTCCTGCGGCGTCACACGCAGCGATGTTTGCTGCCGCAGGAACGAGGAACAACCTCGTTACTGCTGCAGTAACGAGATTTGAGAATGGACCCCCATGTCGCCGATTAGCGATTTTGCACGTTTTTGCAACGATGCAAAATCGCTTATCGGTGTCACACGCAACGGCATCGCTAATGCGGCCGGATGTGCGTCACGAATTCCGTGACCCCAACGACTCCGCATTAGCGATGTCGTAGCGTGTAAAGCCCGCTTAACACATGTCTGTTCTTCTGCAGGGTCAGGTACCAACTCCTTCCTGTCACTGCCCTCCTGGGCCTTTTATAATAACTAACTGCACCACAGCTATTACCTGACATGGTATTCCTGCTAATCCCTTCCCCGAGGAAACATACATGTTGGGTTCCTACTAATTCTTTCTGCTTTCACTTCATCTACCATCTTTAACAAGCAGATGGCGTTGTTCACTTGCAGTCACTCTGTTAGGCAAGTGAGGATATGCTCAGAGTTAAGCCTGTCTCCCTACATTCCTGCTCTCTTGCAACTCACCAGTCCTCTGGCAAGAAAGCCCTCTCATCTCTAGCTAATCTTCGAGGTTGGTCCCAGCGTTGCTAGCATTTGAGCACATTGTTGTGTAACTGTCACGCTTCCCGGTTCCCGTGCTCCGCTCTCCGGTCCCCGTGGCCCGCTCCCCGGTTCCCGTGCCCCGCTCTCCGGTTCCCGACGGCGTCCCCAGCTCACCACTCCGGTCCCGGCTTCCTCTCCCTCGCCTGCACCCCCCATGTGTCCTGCTCCCCGCTCCCGGCGCTCCTCTGCGACGCAGGACACACAGCCGGGCACTCCTGCTTCTTCTGCACCGCTTCCTGTACTGGCTTCTGGCACACGGGCCTCGCGCATGCGCATTAGGGCGCGCGCGCGGTCATTGACCCTCTCTTAAAGGGCCAGCACCTAGAAACAGGATATTGCATACACAGGTACAGGGTATATTAGGATTCTCTTTCCTGGTGGGCGGGGCCTGTTCTACGTGTTTATTAAGCTAGGAGTTCAGGTCCCCGTATTGCTTTGCCCTGTATTAACCCCTGTCTGTCTCGCAGAGCCTGTCCTGCCACGCCAGCCGGTCCTGACCACGTCCGTTCCAGTCCTCCTGACGGTGACTTTGGCTGATGTTCCACCACCTCCTCAGCTCCGCCAGTCTCCGGTCCCTGGCTCCGTTTGGTGACCTGTCCTCTCGCTCAGCTGGTTCCGGATTCCGCCTGACCCTACAACCCGGCCTCGGACCCTGAGCCTCGTCACCCGGACTACCGTCTAGCACTCCGTGTTCCCAGGGACATCTTCTTTCCAGCTCTCATACGGACTGTCCTGCTACCTGTAGTGCTTCGGCTGCCGTGCATCAAGGCCCTCTGGCGGGGTGACCGGCCTGGCTGCCTCACCAGGGGAATCCGGTGTACGGTCCAGTGTTTCCACCACCCGGACGTAACAGTCTCCTAGCTTTTGTACTGCCAAAGGAAGTCATCCTCCTTGTACCTTGTGGGTTGGACAACAATGTTGGCATACTCAGTTCTGCGAGTCCCCTCTTGGTTTATCTCTTCAGGAGTAGTTTGGTCTTCTGGTACTTCTCTTGCGGGTTTAGTTTCTGACCTATTCTCTGGGTTAACCTGGGGGGTAATGTTGCTTCTTTTGGCACCACAGGTACAACCTACCATTTATCCTTATTATCCAAAAACCTTTGCTTTTTCAGGGGTTCAGCCACTCTCACCTTCAGATACATGGGACGGAGCATATTGCAGTGTATCACTGTTCCTGATGCCTCTTCTTCCCCCTCAGGTAGAAACTCATACACCAGATTCACAAGTTGAACTTTCCTCATTACTTAGTTTGGAGTCACCTCCCATTTGTAATTCAACTTGCCCCTGGGGTGCTTGTTCATATCAGCACTTGATCTCTGGGTCCTAATGGTGCTCCCTGCAGCGGGGTCACATTCGGATGGCTCCTAGAATTTTTGTTCCAATCAAATAGTTACCTTATTAACAGAGTCTAAATAACTGACAATATTCCTACAAAAAATTAGACTCTACACATTTGTATCTTTCAAAGTATTTTTGACTTTTTATTTTTGCAAGAAGTTTTTTTTTTATTAGAACACAATACATGAATAGAAAAGGAAAGGGCAAATCCTTAGTAACATATGGGACTAATTATAGCAAACATTAAATATACACAGGGGGGTCAATGTAAATAATAATAACCCTATAAAAAGCACAGGTAAAAAACTACTGCATTTTTCCTTGTATCAGCCAAGTTAGGTAAAAAAAAATGTTCTTTTGCAACAAGAGTTACATTATTCACATTGGAGCATGCTGTTATATGAAATGGACACTAGATGGCACAAGTGCCTACACATACATTAACCAGGGACTCCCAGACAGTTGCCCATGCCGGTAATGCCTGGTCCAAAACTGCATAGCGGCTGCAACCTGACGAGGGTAGGCTTATTCAGCTAAAGGCCACTTTACACGCTGCGACATCGCTAGCGATGTTGCTAGCGATCACACCCGCCCTCATCGTTTGTGCGTCACAGGCAAATCGCTGCCCGTGGCGAACAATATCGCTAGGACGCGTCAAACAGACTTACCTACCTAGCGACATCGCTGCGGGCAGCAAACAACCTCTTTTTTAAGGGGTCGGTTCATGCGACGTCAATCAGCAGGCCACCAATAGAAGCGGAGGGGCGGAGAGCAGCCGCATTCACGTCACTCCCACCTCGTTGCCGGAGAACGCAGGTACAGTGTTGTTCGTCGTTCCCGGGGTGTCACACGTAGCGATGTGTGCTGCCTCAGGAACGAAGAACAACCTGCGTCCAAAATGAGCAACGATATTTGGGAAAGGAACGACGTGTCAACAATCAACGATTTTTGCCATTTTTCGGATCGTTAGCGGTCGCTTGTAGGTGTCACATGCAACGACGTCACTAATGAGGCCGGATGTGCGTCATGAATTCCGTGACCCCCAACGATATCTTGTTAGCGATGATGTTGCGTGTAAAGCGGCCTTAAGAGTGGACATTGACTAATTTATCTTAGTGACTGTCTTGTACTACATACAGTCAGGGCCAGAAATATTTGGACAGTGACACAAGTTTTGTTATTTTAGCTGTTTACAAAAACATGTTCAGAAATACAATTATATATATAATATGGGCTGAAAGTGCACACTCCAGCTGCAATATGAGAGTTTTCACATCCAAATCGGAGAAAGGGTTTAGGAATCATAGCTCTGTAATGCAGACAGGTGTCACTGTCCAAATATTTCTGGACCTAACTGTATGTCCTTTTCACCTGCTTGGGGGTGCTATGTTCTAGAGGCACTTTCGACAAACGTCTTAGGCCGCTTTCAGGCTGTGTTCCTCTCCCTCCCTTCTCTCGTCCCAAACTCTATATGTAACTGTATCTACATGTATAATAGGCCATTGTTCATACAAAGTCAGTCCCATTGTCCTAGCATCTGTTAATCACCAATAACCAAGACTACAATTTCTTCTCTGTTGGGCTTCTGGCCTAGTGTCACCCACCTCCGTATCTTTGATAACTCTATATCTGACTGCTGCAATTGTGCCCATTCACCTCATAGGCATCCCAGCTCTCAATTTGGTTGTTATTTATCTTCCAATTCTTTAGAAGCCACGAGAGGTGTCACAATACATCTGAAATTTGGGGTCTCACCACCCTCTAACTCCCATCCTGATCCGGTTGCTCATGAGTCACTCTGTATGATTTGTTTTGTAATTGTGCTAGGACTTCTTTGCAACCCACCGCTGTTTCAGTGTTTCCAACATTTTTTAAATTGGCAAGTTGGCAGACCCCTGCAGAGATTCTGCAAACTTCTCAGTCATGGCCCATACCATGGCTAACAATTCTAATTTCAATGAGCTAGAATTTCAGACTTTCTCTCCATATTCTGGAGGGATCTGCTTGCATAGGCAATCACAAATTCTTGCCCTTCTTGTACCTGGGCTAGCACCGCTCCCAGACCACAGAGACTCCCGTCAGTGTACGACACAAATGTTTGAGAGAATTACCCAATTATGCATAGGCCAAGATAGGAGCATTCATCAGTGTGAGCTTTAGTGCCTGGAAGGCATTTACCTCCATCAGCCCCCACTGGATCGACCAATTTTTGGGACCTTCTGCTGTCTCCCTAGGCAGCTTCTGCATTGAGGCCACCGACTTTGCAAAATTCTTGATGAATCTTCTATAATACCCCCAAAGACCCAGGAAGACTTTTAATTGTGGACTTAGGAGACGTTTGTATGGCTGCCACTTTCTCCTTTGCAGGGTACACTCCTTCACTGGAGATTGTATGCCCTAGTTATTCTATTTCCTTCTGGAACAGATGGCACTTTTGAGGCTTTATCTTCAGTCCATACCTCTGAATCCGCTTTAACACCTGCTCGAGCTAACAAGATGCTCCTCTAATGTGGGGGAGTATATTACAATGTTGTCAAGGTATACAAGCTTCACCTCAAAGTTTCAGTCTCCAAGACACCTTTCCATCAATCGTTGAAATGTCCCCTTGGCATTAATTGGTTCAAATGGCATCTTACAGTACAGACCAAAAGTATGGACACACCTTCTCATTCAAAGAGTTTTCTTTATTTTCATGACTCTGAAAATTGTAGATTCACATTGAAGGCATCAAAACTATGAATTAACACATGTGGAATGAAATACTTAAAAAAGTGTGAAACAACTGAAAATATGTCTTATATTCTAGGTTCTTCAAAGTAGCCACCTTTTGTTTTGATTACTGCTTTGATTACTGCTTGGTATACTCTTGGCATTCTCTTGATGAGCTTCAAGAGGTAGTCACCGGAAATGGTTTTCACTTCACAGGTGTGCCCTGTCTGGTTTAATGAGTGGGATTTCTTGCCTTATAAATGGGGTTGGGACCATTAGTTGTGTTGTGCAGAAGTCTGGTGGATACACAGCATCTTGCAGCGGCATGCTATTCCATCCGGTTTGCGTTTAGTTGGACCATGATTTATTTTTCAACAGGACAATGACCTCAAACACACCTCCAGGCTGTGTAAGGGCTATTTGACTAAGAAGGAGAGTGATGGGGTGCTACACCAGATGACCTGGCCTCCACAGTCACCAGACCTGAACCCAATCGAGATAGTTTGGGGTGAGCTGGACCGCAGAGTGAAGGCAAAAGGGCCAACAAGTGCTACCCATCTCTGGGGACTCCATCAAGACTGTTGGAAGACCATTTCCGGTGACTACCTTTGAAGCTCATCAAGAGAATGCCAAGAGTGTGCAAAGCAGTAAACAAAGCAAAAGGTGGCTACTTTGAAGAACCTAGAATATAAGACATATTTTCAGTTGTTTCACAAATTTCTGTTAAGTATTTCATTCCACATGTGTTAATTCATAGTTTTGATGCCTTCAATGTGAAAACTCTTTGAATGAGAAGGTGTGCCAAACTTTTGGTCTGTACTGTATTAAACGCAAATAGTCCCATAAGGAGGATGAAAGCTGTCTTTGGTTGATCTCACACAGCTTTAGGGACTTGCCAGTAGCAACTGACAAAATTGATTATGGCGGACCTGAGGAATTTTTGTATGTATATGTTTGGATCTTGTTTTTAATGATCTGAATAAAATGGATTTTAAAATTTACATCACCTGTCCAAGGATGTTGTTGCTTTAGCTTCACCCTTGTTCTTTGATATAGGTGTAATTCTCAGTATCTGTAGTATTCTGTACATATATTCTGCACAGTACCACTTCTCCTGTCCTATTTCTGTCAGTGTCTGTATTATTCTTAGGTATCTATGGTTATGACCATGTGCAAGTAACCAACTAATTGTGACTATATACGTGGTCATAACCATGGATACCTAAGGTCCTGCAATGCCCTGAACATGAGGTAAAAGACAGAGAATCCAGAGAACTTTACTACATTTCTAATTGGAGGTATTTACGGTACTAATATTTTTATTATTACACCTACTACATATTTGGATAGGGTCTTAGAGATGGGAATATCCCTTTAACTGTGTGCGATTCCTCACTTGCCTACCGCCTTATAGGAGGACAACATTTGTATCAGCCAGAATTACTGACCTGAAGTATTGTATCTGGAGGTTATAGCTGATCAGTGGGGGGTGTCAGGTATTACACCACTTCCATTCTGATATTGATTACCTATATCTTAGGATAGTTCGTCAATATATTGTGCCCAGACAACCCATTCCAGGATCCATAGAACATGCAGATGTGTACATAAGGGTCTCCAGCTGATATTTTTTTAGCATATAACTGGTATAGCAGTGGCGGTTTTAAAATTACAATTAATAAGTCTGAACTTTCCCATTGAACTTTCCCATAAATTTTGTCATCTAAAAAACCTTCGCATTTCAAAAATGAAAAGTTCCCAAACCACCTTGGCAGAGATTTTTGCAGGGTGAATTGGCAGCTAAGCAAGAGAATGAGTTGCTTGCGTATTCACCAGAGATCCCTGTGATCCACAGCGCATCTATATTTCATGAATACTTGTAAGCTTATTGCAAAATATTATGACCTTGTGGTGAGGAGGATAGAACTTGCTGATACTTCACATTCATAACGCCTAAATAATTTTATAATTCCTTATCAAGGTGTTCTGGATGGATTCATATGGACAGTTTGCCTCAAATCTACTATTGAAGATATTCTGGCATTTGTGAGGGCAGCGTTAGCCTTAAAAGGGAAAGGGGATAACTTTCAAATTTCTGGGGGGAAAAGGGGGGGGGGGGAACATTTTTATCTGTACCATACTGCGATTATCAGTGAGAGACATGTCACTCGCACCCATACAAGTTTATGGGTGCGAGTAAAACTTTGGACTGCACTCGGATGACATCCGCTGACAATGGAGATGGGGAGATTAATCCCGCCCTCTCCTCTGCAGCTGTCATCCGATCACAGGATCGGATCACAGTTGCATGACACTCGACTCACGCTGGCAGCACAGCAGGAGCTGAGGATCATTAGCCTATCGCATCCAATGCACTCGCATCAGATGCCATATGATCATATGAATCCAGCCTAAGGCTATGTGTCCACGTTGCTTTTTACCTGCTTTTTACCTGCTTTTTTGCTGCTTTTTCAACTGCAGCGTTTAATGCCAAAATTGGTGTGTTCTGCTTTTCAAGCAAAGTCTATGGGAATTTGGGTTTCTTGTGCCCACTATGCAGTTCAAACTGCAGCCTTTTTCTGGCAGAAATTTGGGCAAAAACTCAGCTTTGCAGTTCAAAACGCAAATGGCAAAAACAATTGACATGTCAATTGTTTTTGCCATTTGGGTTTTGCACTGCAAAGCTGAGTTTTTGTCCAAAGTTCTGCCACAAAAAGGCAGCAGTTTGAACTGCATAGTAGGCACAAGAAACCCAAATTCTCATAGACTTTGCTTGAAAAGCAGAACACATCCATTTCGGCATTAAACGCTGCAGTTGAAAAAGCAGCAAAAAAGCAGGTAAAAAGCAGGTAAAAAGCAACGTGGACACATAGCCTAAGGGTGTATTTAAATAGCCCAAACTCCATAAGGATGATTTTATTGATTTTCTGCTTTAATTTTTTCTTTTTCTTATCCCAAGGTCCATAAGTTTTTTAATTTTCCATCGATATAGGGCCTTGTTGTACTTTTCAATGACACCTTCTGCTCTTTCATATGTTGTACTGAAAAGTGGTTTAACAAGAAAAAATTCAAATTATGGGTAGAGTGCAAAGCGGACTCACAAAAATCCTCAAAACCTTATTAAAATGTAAGTTTTATTAGTATTTATTAAAATAACCCCATAGACGCACAGACAGATAACAGACCAAGGTCAGGTAACACCTCAATTAGTTGATACAATTACAAAGGGACGGAGAGGAGGGTGGAAGCCCTGGTGACCCTTACTAGTACCAGTGTCCCTACCTAACAACGGAGGGTGTGACACCTTAAGTTACCGGGCGCCCCCGTTCCGCGTCGACTAGCCCTTTCCCTCACCCTAAAAATAAGGAAGGGGGGGAGGGGAGGACCATCCCAAGAAAAAGGGGGAGGGGAGTTAGGGTCTAACAATGTACATAAATATATACGTCTTTTATAGTCCCTGACCCAAAACAATTTAAATATACAATCACACAAAGAAAATGAAAAAACAATAATACTGCACGATTTAGCTCATATAGTAATCTGTTACATTATGATATGTCACAGAGAGAGCCATCATAACCCCTATGTATACATAACAGGACAGGGTAATCGGCAGGCAAATTTACTACCACCCTTTGATACTAATGTCCTTACTATGGGTGCCAATAGCCCCCGTTATAGATACTATTAGTAAACAAACATAGGACAAAAAAGGGAATAGAGGATAATCACTTCCCTGAAAAAGCAGGTCTTCATCCCTGCCTAGCCAAAAAAAAAAAATAATTTTGCTTGTGTTGACATTTTCTGAGAGCTGTAACGTTTAAAATTTTTAGATACGGAGGTGTGTGAGGCTTATTTTTTGCACCCCAAGACATTTTTTTTTATTGATATCATCTTGGGGTAGATAGGATATTATGATTACCTGTTATAACATTCTTCTGTGTAGTTGCGACAGACAAAAAACCCCACAAATCTAGCATTTTTATATTTTTTTCGGCGATCGATTGGATTAATTTACTATAAATTTTAATACATTGTACTTTTACAAACACAGCAATTTAAATTGTGTATTTTCTAGGTGTTTATGTCTTAATTATTGTTGGGGGATAAGGAGGTGCCGCTTCTGTTAAGCCTGCTTTACGCGAGTCGATCTATTGTGCAATAGCACGAGCGATCGTACCCGCCCCCGTCGTTTTTGCGTCACGGGCAAATCGCTGCCCATGGCGCACAAACTCATTTAACCTCCGTCCCACGCACTTACCTTCCGGACGACCTCCCTGTGGGCGACGAACGTCCACTTCCTGAAGTGGGAGGGACGTTCGGCGTCACACGGCAGCCGGCCAATAGAAGCGGAGGGGCGGAGATGAGCAGGATGTAAACATCCCGCCCACCTCCTTCCTTACATTAACCCGGCGGGTGCCGTGGGATGCAGGTACGCTGTGTTCATCGTTCCCGTGGTGTCACACGGAGCAACGTGTGATGCCACGGAAACGATGAACAACCTGCACCCATGAAAATAAAACGATATTATGAAAGTTAACAATGAGTACACCACTCATGATTTGTGAGCGATACTGCATCTCTCGGAGGTGTCACACGAGACGATGTCGTGCGCTATGCCGGATGTGCGTCACGAAAACCGTGACCCCGACGACATATCGCACGATATATCGTCTCGTGTAGAGCCCGCATTAGAAGCAGATAATGGCTTGAAAACATAGCTCTTATCTGCTGGGAAAGATGTAGGCTCAGTTTACAAGCCCGTATCAGTCAGGAAGCCAGGATATGACATATAGTGCTGGCCAAAGGTATTGGCACCCCTGCAATTCTGTCAGATAATACTCAGTTTCTTCTTGAAAATGATTGCAATCACAAATTCTTTGGTATTATTATCTTCATTTATTTTGCTTGCAATGAAAAAACACAAAAGAGAGTGAAACAAAAATCAAATCATTGATCATTTCACACAAAACTCCAAAAATGGTCCAGAAAAAAGTATTGGCACCCTTAGCCTAATACTTGCTTGCACAACCTTTAGCCAAAATAACTGCGAACAACCGCTTCCGGTAACCATCAATGAGTTTCTTACAATGCTCTCCTGGAATTTTAGACCATTCTTCTTTGACAAACTGCTCCAGGTCCGAGTTTTGAAGGGTGCCTTCTCCAAACTGCCATTTTGGATTCAGGTCTGGACTCATTGCTGGCCACTTTAGTAGTCTCCAGTGCTTTCTCTCAAACCATTTTCTAGTGCTTCTCGAAGTGTGTTTTGGGTCATTGTCCTGCTGGAAGACCCATGACCTCTGAGGAAGACCCAGCTTTCTCACACTGGGCCCTACATTATGCTGCAAAATTTGTTGGTAGTCTTCAGACTTCATAATGCCATGCACACGGTCAAGCAGTTCAGTGCCAGAGGCAGCAAAGCAACACTAAAACATCAGGGAACCTCTGCCATGTTTGACTGTAGGGACCGTGTTATTTTCTTTGAATGCCTCTTTTTTTCCTTTAAACTCTATGTTGATGGCTTTTCCCAAAAAGCTCTACTTTTGTCTCATCTGACCAGAGAACATTCTTCCAAAACATTTTTAGGCTTTCTCAGGTATGTTTTGGCAAACTCCAGCCTGGCTTTTTTATGTCTCGGTGTAAGAAGTGGGGTCTTCCTGGGTATCCTACAATACAGTCCCTTTTCATTCAGACGCCGACGGATAGTACTGTTGTACCCTCATACTGCAGGGCAGCTTGAACTTGTTTGGATGTTAGTCGAGGTTCTTTATCCACCATGCGCACAATCTTGCGTTGAAATCTCTCGTCATTTTTCTTTTCCTTCCACATCTAAGGAGGTTAGCCACAGTAACATGGGCTTTAAACTTCCTGATGACACTGCGCACCATAGACACAGGAACTTTCAGGTCTTTGGAGATGGACTTGTAGCTTTGAGATTGCTCATGCTTCCTCACAATTTGGATTCTCAAGTCCTCAGACAGTTCTTTGGTCTTCTTTCTTTTTTCCATGCTCAATGTGGTACACACAAGGACACAGGACAGAGATTGAGTCAACTTTAATATATGTCAACTGGCTGCAAGTGTGATTTAGTTATTGCTAACACCTGTTAGGTGCCACAGGTAAGTTACAGGTGCTGTTAATTACACAAATTAGAGAAGTATCACATGATTTTTCAAACAGTGCCAATACTTTTGTCCACCCCCTTTTTTATGTTTGGTGTGTAATTATATCCAATTTGGCTTTATGACAATTTTTTTTCATTGAAGACAAATTAAATGAAGATAATAATACCAAAGAATTTGTGATTGCAATCATTTTCAAGAAGAAACTGAGTATTATCTGACAAAATTGCAGGGGTGCCAATACTTTTGGCCAGCACTGTACATAGTACCTTATATGTCGTTAAGGGGTTCATTTAAAGCTTAACATTTATTTACATTTTCTTAAAATACTAATAGTTAAGTGGTTCAGTATACAGTAGGTTAAAATGTTACAAAATATCCTGTGTGTTGCTTTATATACACTGATTTCTACTGCTACCAGCCCCATTGACATTGTATTTATATTATTACCAATGAGCAGATATCCAAAACAATTGCTTTCTGTTTCCTTATAATAACACAGGACAACCTATTGAAATCCAAGTCCGCCTCATTTTAGGGTACAAATAAGATTTTGATTGATTGCTGCAATTTTTGGGGTAAGTGCACTGACTGAAAAAACAGCAATTTTAGCAATATTTTTTTTTCAGTGTTTAATGTACAGTGTAATTAATTTTAAATTTCGATTTTGACTAGTGATAAGCTAAAATGGCTAGTATTAATACAAACATTTCCATAGTTCCTACAAAAGGATGTCAAAAGACATTATAGACTACTCCAAAAGGACTACATGAACAGCAAAGAAAAAATGGAGTTTCCAAGTCCATTAAAAAAATTGTAAATTTTATTTTATTTTATCACATAATAAATTAATTACAAAAGATCATATACAAAAATACATTACAGAAAAAAAGTGAGGCAAAAGAAGGGGAGGAAAATACCCCCGGGCAAGGTGATATGGCTACAATAACATGTGGGCCATATTTGTAATGTTATATTTATAACATTGTAGCCATATTCACCTTGCCCGGGGGTATTTTCCTCCCCTTCTTTTGCCTCACTTTTTTTCTGTAATGTATTTTTGTATATGATCTTTTGTAATTAATTTATTATGTGATAAAATAAAATAAAATTTACAATTTTTTAATGGACTTGGAAACTCCATTTTTTCTTTGCTGTTCAAGCTAAAATGGCTGTAGTAAGAGCTAGGAAGCTGCAAAAGGAAGCAAAATAGGTAAAAGCAGGACAATTGCCCTGCAAACAAATGTGGATAGGGAAAAGACTTAAAGGGGTTCTATCACCAAAGCAATCATGGTTACATACGAAGTAAATGAATAAACAAAAATTTTAAGAGTGCCCTCACAGAGACTGATTTCAGAGTTCACAAACGGAGCAACAATTAATAAAAGGCCTCTACAGAGCCTGTTTTTCCAGTTGGCCCACATAGCCAAGACGGGCAGAGGTCCTCACAGAGCAACAATTTAAAAAAGGCTGTATTCAGAATAGACCCACACATCCCAAGATTGTTGGAATTTCCCCAACACATTTTTTTTTAAAAAAAGGCACCTACATAGCCTGTTTTCAGAACTGACCTACCGAGCCAAGATTGGCAAAATTCCTAAACAGAGCAAATATGATTAAAAAAGGGCACTACATAGCCTATTTTCAGAGTTAACTCACACAGCCAATTTTGGAAGTGTCCCCTCAGAGCAACAGTTTAAAAAAGGCCCGTTCATAGCCTGCTTTCAGAGTCGACCCACACAGACCAGATTGCCAGATCTCCCCCCATAGAACAACAATTTTCAAAAGAGGCCCTTGCATAGCCTGTTTTCAGAGTTGACACACACGTCCAAAATTGGAAGAGTTTCCCCACAGATCAACAATTTTCAAAAAAGGTCCATACATACCCTGTTTTCTCAGGTAACCCACACAGCCATGATTGTAAGAGTTCCTCCTATGGTCTGTTTTTTTGAAAGAGTTCCTCCACAGAGTAACAATTTTCCAAAAGGCCCCATGCAGAGACTTTTTTCAGAGTTGACCCACACAGCCACGATTGGCAGAGTCCCTTGGCGGAGGAACCATTTTCACAAAAGACCTCTACAGAGCCGTTTTCAGAGTTGTCCCACACAGCTAAGATTGGAAAAGTTCCCTGACAGAACAATTTTAAAAAAGGCCCTTACAGAGCCTGTTTTCAGAGTTGACCCAGACAGACAAGATATGCAAAGTTTACCAACACAGCAACAATTTTCAAAAAAGCCATTACAGAGGCGGTTTTCTGAGTTTACCAAGACAAACATGTTTGGCATAGTTCCCCCACAGAACAACAATTTTCAAAAAGGTTCTGTCATAATCCATGCTGGACACAGCCGTCGCTGAGCCGTTGCTGGTATTCCATCTCTGGGTTTCAGGTCATGCCGGGTTTAATTGCTTTCTGCCTCGTTCCGAAGGTCAGGCTGCTATAGCCTGGCACTGCACCTCTGGAACCTCGCCAGTAGTAGTTCTGATCTGCAGCACATGAGCCTGGCTTCTGTGAGTGTTCCTTGATCCATCCCATATTCCAGCTACCATCCTGACCTGTGCCCCTTCCCGTTCTGCCTGTCTGCCTCTCTTCCCCTTTGACTTCCCAGTCTCATCCTGTGTCTCTCCTGTCTTGTTTCTCCCTGACCGCTTGTTTACCTAGCCTCTCCTGACCTTCCTTCCCATCTCTTTGTGTTTCTTTCATCCCCCAGTGTCTGACCTTGCTTTGTTTGTATCTGACTTTGGCGTTACTTCTTGGTTCCTACCTTCGGCTTGTATCTGACTACGTTTTGGTACTCCCTCTGGTTTCCTATTGACATCCTGGTTATTGACTCTACTTGCTGACTTCTCTATTGTGTTTGTGCCCTCTAGTGGATATTCTGCTTACTGCACCTTGTGTCAGTTTTTCCACTAGCACATCGTGACCGGCTGTAGGACAGCCTATTTTCATAGTTGACAAAAACACAGCCAAGATTCCCCATTTGCCTTATACAGTATATGCTGTATCTTCCTTTACCTCATTTTCCAATATGCAGTGCTCCTGCCCACCTGATATTCCTATATATATATAGTGTAATATATAAAGCTGAGTTTGTGTGTGAGTGTGTGTGTGTATGTATGTATGTATGTAAAGTACAGACCAAAAGTTTGGACACACCTTCTCATCTCTAGAACAACTGTTAAGAGGAGACTTTGTGCAGCAGGCCTTCATGGTAAAATAGCTGCTAGGAAACCACTGCTAAGGACAGGCAACAAGCAGAAGAGACTTGTTTGGGCTAAAGAACACAAGCAATGGACATTAGACCAGTGGAAATCTTTGCTTTGGTCTGATGAGTCCAAATTTGAGATCTTTGGATCCAACCACCGTGTCTTTGTAGAAAGACTCTACATGGCTGGATCCCACCGTGAAGCATGGAGGAGGAGGTGTGATGGTGCTTTGCTGCTGACACTGTTGGGGATTTATTCAAAATTGAAGGCATACAGAACTAGCATGACTACCACAGCATCTTGCAGCAGCGTGCTATTCCATCCGGTTTGCATTTAGTTGGACCATTATTTATTTTTCAACAGGATAATGACCCCAAACACACCTCCAGGCTGTGTAAGGGCTATTTGACTAAGGAGAGTGATGGGGTGCTACGCCAGATGACCTGGTCTCCACAGTCACCAGACCTGAACCCAATTGAGATTGTTTGGCGTGAGCTGGACCGCAGAGTGAAGGCAAAAGGGCCAACAAGTGCTAAGCATCTCTGGGAACTCCTTCAAGACTGTTGGAAAACCATTTCTGGTGACTACCTCTTGAAGCTCATCAAGAGAATGCCAAGAGTGTGTAAAGCAGTAATCACAGCAAAAGGTGGCTACTTTGAAGAACCTAGAATATAAGACATATTTTCAGTTGTTTCACACTTTAAGTATTTCATTACACATGTTTTAATTCATAGTTTTGATGCCTTCAATGTGAATATACAATTTCCAGAGTCATGAAAATAAAGAAAACTCATTGAATGAGAAGGTGTGTCCAAACGTTTGGTCTGTACTGTATGTATGCATGTATGTCCGCTAAAGGAATCCGCACCGTCGCATTTACAATCACAAAATGTGACACCCCATGTGACTCAGGGAACATCATAGACTATGTTTTGACAGGAAAATGTAATCCCTCGCTTTACAGTTACTCTCCAAAAAACCTGCCTCCATTAAAGTCAATGGAGCTGCAAGCTATTAGGTTATTAGTAGGAGCTGTAATTGGTTGCTATAGGAACAAAAATTGTTAGTATAAGAAGCTTATGTGTGAGGTAATAAGATGTCAGTGGGGAGACGGATAGAGAGAGACAGAAAGAGACAGACCGTCAAAGAGACAGACAGGCAGACAGACAGGGAAAGAGACAGGCAGATAGGGAAAGAGACAGACAGAGAGAGACAGACAGAGACAAAGAGGGAAAGAGACCGACAGACAGGGAAAGAGACAGGGAAAGAGACAGAGACAAGTAAAGAGACAGAGAAAGAGACAGACTGGGAAAGAGACAGAGACAAGGAAAGAGACAGAGACAGACGAGGAAAGAGACAGACATGGAACAAGACAGACGAGGAACGAGATAGACAGGGAATGAGACTGACAGGGAACAAGACAGACCGGGAAAGAAACAGACAGGGAACGAGACAGACCTAGAACGAGACAGACCTGGAACAAGATAGACAGGGAAAGAGACAGATGGGGAAAGAGACTGAAAGACAGTTAGAGAGAGACAGACAGACATAAACAGACACAGAGATAGAGAAAGACAGACATAGAAATAGAGAGAGACAGACAGAGAGACTGATACAGAGACAGAGAGACTGACACAGACATACAGAGACAGACATCAGAGACAGACAGACAGAGACTGGGAGAGAGACAGGTACTATCACAGGCAACACCCGGGTACTACAGCTAGTTTGACATAAAGGAAAGTGGGAGCATAAAGACGAAGGACTTTCTTCCTCCCATTTCCTGTTATTGCTTCTCTTAGGTGGGCTTTACACGCTGCAACATCGCTAGCATCGGCTAGCGATGTTGAGCACGATAGCACCCGTCCCCATCGTACATGCGATATATGGTGTTTGCTGCCGTAGTGAACATTATCGCTACGGCAGCTTCACACGCACATACCTGGTCGGCGACGTTGCTGTGACTGCCGAACAATCCCTCCTTCAAGGGGGAGGTGCGTTCAGCGTCACAGCGACGTCACCAAACGGCCGGCCAATAGCCACCGAGGGGCGGAGTTGAGCAGGACATAGCATCCCGCCCACCTCCTTCCTTCCGCATAGCTGGTGGACACAGGTAAGAAGATATTTGTCGTTCCTGCGGCTTCACACACAGCGATGTGTGCTGCTGCAGGAACGACAAACAACATTGTATCTGCAGCAGGAGCAACATTATGGAAATAAACAACGTGACACAAATCAGCGATTTTTGTCACTTTTGCGCTTGTTCATCGTCGCACCTATGCTTTACACATTGCAATGTCGCTACCAGCGCTGGATGTGCGTCACTAACGATGTGACCCTGACGATATATCAGTAGCGATGTAGCAACGTGTAAAGCCCCCCTTAGTCTTAGCTCCTAGAGACTGATTGCACTTGACAACAGGCAGTATATCTTTCTTTAGAAAGTTGGGAGACACTTAGTGGCTGGCACTTTGAAGTTTTGGGGTTTTTTAGGGGGGTGGGACAAGATAATTTGCAAATTATGACATTTATCACAGTATCTACCAAATGTAATCTGGTTGCCTGAAAGTACCGTCAAATCGCTCATTGCCGTTTTACAGACATGAGTACATTTGTGTGGGCTGCAGTAGTTTCATAAAACTTCCTTTTCAGTCTATCAGTATAATCAGCATTGTATTCTGTTGACTGTTCACAAAGGAAAATATATTTCTAAATACAATCACTCTTTAAAGTAAGATTAGATGTATTATTAGCATGGCAGGCTGTCGGCTAATTCTTATCTTTTGTATTTCATTCATATTGTAATGTTATTGGATTTTTTCTAGAGTGAATCAAATTAATCCTCCTATTAAAATATGATAGAAATCTAATGTTAGTGCTTGATTAGATATATAGTCCTCTATTTCTTGAAGGAAGTGGTGAGGAAAAAAAAAAGAGAGATTGCCATGGAAACAAATTACTGTCATCATCTCAGAAATGTTGAAAAGCAAAAATAGCTCTCTCTGAAAAATGCATTTAAAATGCATGATGGATTAAAGGAGATATTACCAGGTTGTGTGTGCTGGAGACGATGGCTGCTCACCTGCTTGAAGAAATATAATGTTTAGATGTTTAGCTTATAACTTCTCAATTCTTAAGTGGAAAGAACTCCCCCCCCCCTCATCTGTAAATCTATTCCCTTTACTTTCGTCGGGTTCTGTGATGTGTAAACTTTGTTCTTTTTAGTTCTTCTTGTTGGACATTTGTAGGACACACACACAAATCATGTTCATGAAAGTCTTTCTCTTGCATCCTGACATCTTGGAAACTGTCGGCTGCATTTTCCCAGGTGGCGTCTCAGAAAATGTTCAAAACCGGACAGGGTGTTTTTCAACTGCCCTTAGCATCTGTCTGGGTTGTTTCTTCTTAAAACGTTTCCAAGGTGAGTCTAGAATTAAACCGAGATATGGGTAGAATCTTATTGGCAACCAAAAATGCTATTCATCGTGATATTGTAAAGCCGTAATGTTTACTACTTGTTCAGTGATAATAATTTGATCATTTCTGTTTTAGCCATGTGTAGCTGTTTCTTCATTATATTTGTTCTTGGGAGTGTCAGTGTAATGAACCAGCACGGGGAGCTGGAGCACCAGCAGAGTGCTAACAGCAATCCTCCACTAGAGGGCGCACGTCCTCCCAGTGGAAGAAGTGGATGGTCCTACGGGCCGGGGTCAGAATCAGGATGTCTATGAGGTACAAAGGGTAAAACAGGGACAGAGTCCAGGGAAAGCCAAGTCAGGAACCGAGAGGGAACGTCAAAGACCGGGAAGAGCACAGAAACCAGAGTAAATAGACAAACCGAAGTCGGGAGCCAGAAGAGCAGGTAATAGCAGGGAGTAGAGGAGGACGGAATAACAGAGGAGGGTGGCTGGGAGTAAGAGAGGAACATGGGCGGTCAGGACGGACAGCAGGGAGAGTGTACACAGGCAGGGTGGGAGGTGTAGGAGCGGATGCGGTCAGGATGGGAGGCAGGGAGGACGAATGTAAACAGGATGGGAGGCAGGATCAGAACTCACAAGGGACCAGCGGCACACTACAGAGCAGAATTATAACTGGCAACGACTGAACGAAAGTGTCCAGAAGATAATGGCACCGTTATCCCGGGAACGAGGCATGGAGGGGGGGCCCTCTGCCCGGCCACGCTCCAGGAAACACTTGGGGTTATGACAGACAGCCACTATCAGTTTTTCTCAAACATTCTAAGCTAAGAACTCTAACTTCTCAAAGATATTATGTCAAACTAACCTCGAAAGCAAGGGCATACATAGCAATCATGGGGCCCTGTAGCAAAATCTGAATGCCCCCCCAAAAAAGTTACTCAGTCCCTACAGACCCCATATAATATGATGTCCCCACACAGCCCCCAGTATAGTCCCCAGACCCCCATATAATATGATGTCCTCACACAGCCCCAGTATAGTCCCCAGAGACCCCCATATATGTTTCCACACAGCCCCCAGTATAGTCTCTACAGACCCCCATATAATATGATGTCCCCACACAGCCCCCAATATAGTCCCCACATGCCCCCATATTTGTTTCCAAACAGCCCCCAGTATAGTCCCTACATTCCCCGATATAATATGTCCTCCCACAGCCCCCAGTATAGTCCCCACAGATCCCCATATACCCCATATAATATGATGTCCCCACACAGCCCCCACTATAGTCCCCAGACTCTCATATAATATCATGTCCCCACACAGCCCCAAGTATGGACTCCACAAACCCCCATATAATATGTCCCCACAGCCCCCAGTATAGACCCCACAGACCCCCATATATGTCCCCACACAGCTCCCAGTATTATGTCCACACAAACCTCCATATAATATGATGTCCTCACAGACCCCAGTATAGACTCCACAGAGCCCCATAAATGTCCCCACACAGCTCCCAGTATTATGTCCACACAAACCTCCATATAATATGATGTCCTAACAGACCCCAGTATAGACTCCACAGAGCCCCATATATGTCCCCACACAGCTCCCAGTATTATGTCCACACAAACCTCCATATTATATGATGTCCTCACAGACCCCAGTATAGACTCCACAGAGCCCCATATATGTCCCCACACAGCTCCCAGTATTATGTCCACTCAGACCACCATATAATATGATGTCCTCACAGCCCCTAGTATAGTCCCCACAGACCTCTATATATGTTTCCACACATCCCCCAGTATAGTCCCTACAGACCCTCATATAATATGATGTCCTCACACAGCCCCCAGTATAGTCCCGACAGACCCCCATATATGTTTCCACACAGCCCCAGTACATACCTCCCAACCGTCCCGGATACAGCGGGACCCTCACGCTTTTGAGCCTTTGATCCCGAGTCCCGCCCGTGAGCCTATGTATCCCGTGGCTCCGCCCACCCACTGTAGACCCGCTCCGCTGTTTCTGCCTTCTATTCATTACAGAGTCAAGCGCGCACCTTGAAACTCCTGTGACTGCCGCTGAGGTATGAATCACCCCCTGCAGCAGAGCCGACCCCCCCCCCCCTGCAGCAGAGCCGACCACCCCCAGCACCAGAGCGGACATCCCCAGCCCCGGAGCCTGTGCTTCTCTGCAGCTGTTCTCTCTTGATTCCCCATGTGTGGCTTCTCACTGCTGCAGACACACGGGGAATCAGGAAGCTGAGGAGAAAGTGCAACCAACACTTATCTCTCCTGCAGATAGCACTGGCCAGTAATAACCTATGCAGAGTTACATCTGCCAGACTTCTATTAGCTTACCGATCAGTGGTCTTCTGCCTGTGGAGCTGCTGGGTCCTAGCTACCCAACAGGTTCAGCTCTGCTTTATCCTGGCTGCCCTACCAGTTAAAGGGAACCTGTCAGCATACATTTCGCAATAAAACTAAAAGATTCCCCTTCTGCAGCTCCTGGGCTGCATTCTAGAAAGGTTCCTGTTGTTATTGTGCCCCCTTTGAAACCTAAAAAAATACTTTATAAAGTCTTACCTTTTTGTATGCAAATGTTTTTTTATGGACACGGGGGCGGGCTCTCTTGCGTCTGTTATTCGCCTCTTGCCGCTGTACACTGTCCTCCATTGCTCATTTACATACACGAGGACGCCCTCCTCATGTAACTGTCCTGCCGAAGTTTTGCGCGTGCCCAGTGCCACTCTCGCGGGATTGAGCACTGTGCAAAGTGTGAACGCTTTTGAGGTCATTGCGCAGGCGCGAGATTATGGGCAGCACTGTGATTGTCATCAGCAGCGTCATCCAAGTACCTGCCCATAATCTCGTGCCCGCGCTTCTCACTCTGCCTCCACTATTATGCGCAAGCGCTGGCCATATCATCCACGTTGCCTATTACCGCGGGCACGAGATTATGGGCGGGTACTTGGATGACGCTGCTGATGACAATCACAGCGCCGCCCATAATCTCACGCCTGCTCAATCACCTCAAAAGCGTTCACACTTTGAACAGTGCTCAGTCCCGCGAGAGTGGCACTGGGCATGCGCGAGACTTCGGCAGGACAGTTACATGAGGAGGGTGTCCTCGTGTATGTAAATGAGCAATGGGGGACAGCGTACAGCGGCAGGAGGCGAATAACGCCCGGCCCCGTGTCCATAAAAAAGAGAATTTTGTTTACTTACCGTAAATTATTTTTCTTATACTTCCGTCTTGGGAGACCCAGACCTTGGGTGTTTAGCTTCTGCCTCCGGAGGACACACAAAGTACTACACCTAAAAGTGTAGCTCCTCCCTCTGAGCTTATACACCCCCTGGTGAGCCAGTCCCAGCCAGTTTAGTGCAAAAGCTGAAGGAGAATAGCCACCCACAAGTAGAACAGAGCAAAAGCCGGAACAACCGGAGACTCTGTCCACGACAACAGCCGGTGATAACACGCGGAACAAGGAAATTGCCAACAGGCAACAGGGAGGGTGCTGGGTCTCCCAAGACGGAACTATAAGAAAAAGAATTTACGGTAAGTAAACAAAATTCTCTTTTTCGTTCCTTTGGGAGACCCAGACCTTGGGACGTTCCAAAGCAGTCCCTGGGTGGGAATAAACAGAAAAACTAAGAAGTAGGCAGAACCTAACTTCACAAATGGGCGACAGCCGCCTGAAGGATGCGTCTGCCCAAGCTCGCATCTGCCGAAGCAAGAGCATGCACTTGGTAGTGCTTCGAGAAGGTATGCAGGCTAGTCCAAGTGGCAGCCTGACAGACTTGTTGAGCCGTAGCCTGGTGCCTAAAAGCCCAAGAGGCACCGACAGCTCTGGTCGAGTGTGCTTTGATCCCCGGCGGGGGAGGCACCTGAGTACTCTGGTAGGCGTCCGAAATGGTCGACCTAATCCAACGAGCTAAGGTCGGCTTAGAAGCAGGGAGGCCTTTGCGCCGACCTGTGGTTAGCACAAAAAGAGAGGTGCACCGCCTAAGCGCAGCGGTGCGAGACACATAGATCCGGAGAGCACGCACCAGATCTAGAGTATGCAGCGCTTTTTCAAAGCGATGAACAGGGGCCGGACAGAAGGAAGGTAAGGTAATGTCCTAGTTAACGTGGAAGGGAGAGACCACCTTAGGAAGAAAGTCCGGAGTCGGACGGAGAACCACCTTGTCTTGATGAAAAACTAAAAAAGGTGACTCCGAGGAGAGCGCAGCCAAATCAGAGACTCTCCTGAGAGAAGTTATGGCAACCAGAAAAGCCACTTTCTGTGAAAGCCGATACAAAGAAACATCCCTAAGAGGCTCGAAGGGGGGCTTCTGCAAGACCGTGAGAACCAAGTTAAGGTCCCAGGGATCCAAGGGCCGCCGGTAAGGCGGAATGATGTGAGACGCGCCTTGCATGAAGGTGCGGACCTGAGACAGCTGAGCGAGACGCCGCTGGAACAAAACTGACAGAGCTGAAACTTGTCCCTTGAGAGAGTTGAGGGACAGTCCTAGCTGCAGACTGGACTGTAGAAAAGACAGAAGGGTCGGCAAGGAGAATGGCCAAGGAGGATGGCCGTTAGAGCGACACCAGGACAGGAACATTTTCCAAGTCCTGTGATAGATCTTAGCGGAGGAAGACTTGCGGGCCCGAGTCATAGTGGAGATGACTTCAGGAGGAATACCAGAAGCCGTCAAAATCCAGGACTCAAGAGCCACGCCGTCAATTTGAGAGCCGCAGAATTCGGGCGGAAAAACTGACCTTGCGAGAGTAGGTCTGGACGATCCGGGAGATGACACGGCATCTCTACGGACAGTTGGAGCAGGTCCGGATACCAAGCTAGCCTGGGCCAGTCCGGTGCAATGAGGATGACTCGACGGCCCTCCATTCTGATCTTGCGCAGGACTCTGGGCAAAAGAGCTAGAGGGGGAAACACGTAGGACAGACGAAACTGGGACCAGTCCTGAACCAGAGCGTCCGCAGCGAAGGCCTGAGGATCATGGGAGCGAGCCACGTAAACAGGAACCTTGTTGTTGTGACGGGATGCCATTAGGTCCACGTCCGGAGTGCCCCATTTGCGGCAGATCGACTGAAACACTTCCGGGTGCAGGGACCACTTGCCACCGTCCACGCTTTGACGGCTGAGATAATCTGCCTCCCAGTTGTCCACGCCTGGGATGTGGACTGTGGATATGGTGGACCTGGAGTCTTCCGCCCATTGAAGAATGCGTTGTACCTCCATCATTGCCAGGCGGCTGCATGTCCCGCCTTGATGATTCATGTAGGCAACCGCTGTCGCGTTGTCTGACTGGACTCGAATGTGCCTGCCCGCCAGCAGATGGTGAAATGCTAGGAGAGCTAGAAGCACGGCTCTGGTTTCCAGCACATTGATTGAAAGGGCTGACTCGGACGGAGTCCAAGTGCCCTGCGCTCTGTGGTGGAGACATACCGCTCCCCAGCCGGATAGACTGGCATCCGTGGTGAGAATCACCCAGGACGGGGCCAGGAAGGAGCGCCCTTGGGACAGGGAGAGGGGCCGAAGCCACCACTGAAGGGAGCTCCTGGTCCGTGGCGACAGAGCCACTAACTTGAGTAAGGAGGAAGGCTGCTTGTCCCAACAGTGGAGAATGTCCAGCTGCAGGGGGCGCAGATGGAACTGGGCAAAGGGAACAGCCTCCATGGACGCCACCATTTGACCCAGCACCTGCATCAGACGCCTGAGAGTATAACGGCGGGGCCTCAGGAGAGAGCGCACCGCCAGCTGGAGTGACAGCTGCTTGTTTAAGGGCAACTTCACGAGTGCCGACAAAGTCTCGAACTGCATCCCTAGGTACGTGAGACTCTGGGTCGGAGTCAGAGTGGACTTGGGAAGATTGACAAGCCACCCGAATTGGGCTAGAGTGGCGAGAGTGAGCGAGACACTCCGCTGACAGACTGCGCTGGATGGAGCCTTGACTAGAAGGTCGTCCAGGTAAGGGAGCACTGCCAACCCCTGGAGGTGCAGAACCGCAATCACTGCTGCCATGACCTTGGTGAATACCCGAGGGGCCGTGGCTAACCCGAAGGGGAGAGCCACGAATTGGAAATGATCTTCTCCTATTGCAAAACGTAGCCAACGCTGGTGTGAAACTGCAATTGGCACATGTAGATAGGCATCTCTGATGTCGATGGACGCCAGGAAATCCCCTTGGGTCATTGAGGCAATGACTGATCGCAGAGACTCCATGCGAAAGTGCCGCACCCGAACATGCTTGTTGAGAAGCTTGAGATCCAGGATGGGCCGGAAGGTACCGTCCTTTTTGGGAACTAGGAAGAGGTTTGAGTAGAAACCTCTGAACCGTTCCCGGGCGGGAACTGGTACAATTACTCCGTTGGCCTGCAAGGCTGCCACGGCCTGTGAGAAGTCGGCGGCCTTGGAGCAGGGGGGAGTTGAGAGAAAAAATCTGTTTGGCGGGCTGGAAGAGAATTCTATCCTGTAGCCGTGGGAGATGATATCTCTCACCCACTGATCGGAGACGTGTTGAAACCAAGCGTCGCCAAAGTGGGAGAGCCTGCCACCGACTAAGGACGTTGCCGGAGCGGGCAGAGAGTCACGAGGAGGCTGCCTTAGTGGCAGCACCTCCTGCGGTCTTCTGTGGACGCGCTTTTGGGCGCCAGTTGGATTTGTGGTCCTTAGCTGAGTTAGCGGACGAGGCGGAGGGCTTAGAGGACGACCAGTTGGAGGAACGAAAGGAGCGAAACCTCGACTGATTCCTACCCTGGGCAGGTTTCCTGGTTTTGGTTTGTGGCATGGAAGTACTCTTCCCGCCAGTAGCTTCTTTAATAATTTCATCTAGCTGTTCACCGAACAGCCGGGAACCAGCAAAAGGGAGCCCAGCAAGGTACTTCTTAGAAGAAGCATCTGCCTTCCACTCTCGAAGCCACAAGATCCTGCGGATAACGAGGGAATTAGCCGAAGCCACCGCAGTGCGGTGAGAAGCCTCTAGCATGGCAGACATGGCATAAGATGAAAAAGCTGAAGCTTGAGAAGTTAAGGCAACCATCTCGGGCATAGATTCCCTGGTGAGGGAATGCATCTCCTCTAGAGAAGCAGAGATGGCTTTGAGAGCCCACACTGCTGCAAAAGTTGGGGAAAACGCGGCCCCCGCCGCTTCATACACGGATTTGGCCAGAAGGTCAATCTGACTGTCAGTGGAATCCTTAAGGGAGGTGCCATCAGCCACCGACACAACGGTCCGGGCTGAGAGTCTAGACACCGGAGGGTCTACCTTTGGGGAATGAGCCCACTCCTTGACCACCTCAGGTGCAAAGGGAAAACGATCATCAGAACCACGCTTTGGGAAGCGTTTGTCAGGACAGGCCCTGGGTTTGGTCACAGCGGTCTGAAAACTGGAGTGGTTAAAGAACACACTCTTTACTCTCTTAGGCGAGGTAAACTGGTGCTTTTCTGCCAGAGAGGGTTGCTCCTCTGATACTGGCGGAGTGAGATCCAGTACAGAATTAATGGAAGCAATCAAGTCACTAAGATCTGAGTTACCCTCGGAAAGATCAATGGGGTACATGGAGTTAGCCTCCGAGCCCCCTGTAAAGGCATCCTCCTCATCCTGCGAGTCAGCTCTTGAATCAGAGCCGCGGGATGAGGAGGGAGAGGAAACCCTGCGCCTCCTCTTAGGAGGACGGGGTCTGGGCCCTGATGATGAATCCTCTGTGAGCTCTGGTGGACGGAGGTCAGATGATAGAGATCCTGAGGGACCCTTAGCAGTAGAGGCACCCTGTGAAGGGGGCTGATGCATATTCATCAAAGTCCTGGACAGAAGTCCCATGGACTCAGCAAAAGACTGGGAGATAGACCTAGAAAAGGATTCTACCCAGGCCGGGGGTTCAGCCACAGGTGCAGGAGCAGCCTGAGAGACCACTGGGGGTGAGACTCCAGGCTGTGGCACCGCCAAGTTAGAGCAGACATCACAATGTGGATAGGTGCTCTGTTCAGGCAGCAGGAGCTTACATGCAGCGCATACAGTATAAAGCTTTGGAGCCTTGCTCCTCGTGTGAGACATGCTGCTGGAGTGGGGACTCTAAAAAGAGAATGAACCCCAGGGAGTATATACAGAGGTCCACAACCAGAGACCGGTTGTGGCTTACCAGACCGCTGGAAGCGGTGTTGTGTGCCCTCCAGATCCCGAAGCCCGGACCCCCAATGCACAGCACCTATGCAGGGATGAAGAGTGCAGGCCAGCGCAGTGAACCCTGTCTGAGAAAATGGTCGCCGGAGCTAAGAGAGGGGGTGGGACTTGGGGGCGTTCCTGTAGGAAAGCGGGATCTGGAGGGCCATAGAGACCTGCAGGGGAGGAGACACGCACAGCAGTGGGGAGTGTCCCTCCCCTGTGCAGGACGGCCGCCGGGAGGAGCCGTGCCTGTCCCTCTGCATGAGTGACATGCGAGGGCAGTGAACAGAAACTAGGCCTCCGGCAAAGCCGGGGCCTAAATTTGAGCGGCGATGCCGACGCGCAGGCACCATCGGCGCAGTTCTCGGGCGAAAGCTAGAGAACCCGCCTGAAATGCCAAAATAAATACAGTAAGCACACTCTCCCCATACAATAAAGCACAGGGACCCCCAACATATAAACGTCTCAGGTACTTAGCTGCTGAGACGCAGGGCCAGGTCCCTGGGGATGAGTGCTCCGGTCCAGCAGGGTCCTAAAGGGCTGCGGATGGAGACCGGTCTCCTGCCAGGCATGGAGACCGCGCTGGCTCCCACTTCAAGCCAGAGCCCAGGAGGGATGGTGAAGGAGCACGACATGTAAGGCTCCAGCCTTGGAAATCAACCTTACAACACCACCGACACAGTGGGGTGAGAAGGGACATGCCGTGGGTCCAGACGTGGACCCGCACTTCTTCAATCTCATTCCAAAAAAAAAGGAAAAAATCATATGAGAATGCATGTGTGGATGTATGCCTCCAGAACACAAAGCGATAAACTGGCTGGGACTGGCTCACCAGGGGGTGTATAAGCTCAGAGGGAGGAGCTACACTTTTAGGTGTAGTACTTTGTGTGTCCTCCGGAGGCAGAAGCTAAACACCCAAGGTCTGGGTCTCCCAAAGGAACGATAAAGAAAAAACATTTGCATACAAAAAGGTAAGACTTTATAAAGTATTTTTTTTAGGTTTCAAAGGGGGCACAATAACAACAGGAACCTTTCTAGAACGCAGCCCAGGAGCTGCAGAAGGGGAATCTTTTATTTTTATTGCGAAATTTCTGCTGACAGGTTCCTTTTAAAGTGAACCTGTCGGGTGTAATATGCACTCAGAGCCAGGAGCAGTCCTGGGCACATATTGCTAATCCCTGCCTAACCATCCCTGTATACACTAGCATAGATAAAGGCATTTATAGAAAAAGTATTTTTAAAGATCTTATGCTAATTAGTGCGGGGACTAGTCCCAAGGGCGTTATTTCACTTGGCTAGTCGGCTCACATAGCGCGTTAGTACTCACACAGGGGCGTAATAACATGCTAACATGCTATGTGAGCTGACTAGCCAAGTGAAGTAACGCTCTTGGGACTAGTCCCCGCGCTCATTAGCATAAGATATAAGATCTTTAAAAATATTTTTTCTAAAGATCTATTTATCTATGCTAGTGTATACAGTGACGGTTAGGCAGGGATTAGCAATATCCACCCAGAACTGCTCCTGGCTCTGAGTGCATATTACACCTGACAGGTTCACTTTAAAAGGAACCTGTCACCAGATTTGGGGCCTATAAGCTGCAGCCACCACCAGTGGACTCTTATATACACATTCTAACATACTGTATATAAGAGCCCAGGCCGCTGTGTAGAAAGTAAAAATCACTTTATAATACTCACCTAAGGGGCGGTGCGACTGGTCGGATGGGTGACAGGTTCCCTTTAATCTCGGTTGGACAGGCTGCCCAACTGGTTCGACTCTGCTGGATCATGGCTGCCCAATCGGTTCTTCTCTGCTGGATCATGGCTGCCCAACCACTTCGGCTCTGCTGCGTCCTGGCTGTCCAACCGATTGAGCTCTGCTGCGTCCTGCTGCCCAACCGTTTAGCTCTGCTGAATCCTGGCTGGCCAACCAGTTATGCTCTGCTGGATCCTGGCTGCCCAACCAGTAACGCTCTGCTAGATCCTGGCTGACTAGCCAGTTCCATTCTGCTCCATACTAGCTGCCCAACCACTTCCACTCTGCTCCATACTGGCTGTCCAACCAGTTCAGCTCTGTTTCGTCCTGGCTCCCCAACCAGTTCAGCTCTCCTGGGTCCTGGGTCTGCCTTGTTACAGTCAATAGCCACTTCACATCCTATTTTTTTAGGGCTTCACACAGAAGGCCCTGACGGAGCAATTGATGTTTGGCGAAAACATAATGTGGACATAGCCTTAAAGTGACAGGTATTATCTCCCCAATAATAATAATGCGATGTTGGTTAATTGGTGTTATCCATCCAGGATGTTGGGATTTTTTTTCTTAAGGGGCTAAGAATTTGTACCACCCCGCGGCCTCGGCTGTGACCGCCGAGCCGCTCGGGTCCGGGCTTGTGTGTCGGTGGCTCGAGCGCCTCCGGACCCGGGAGTCACGTCGCTCTGTAAGGGTGTAGTGGCGGTGCACGCAGGGGTGGTGGGGTAGTTGTGTTGTGAAGTTCGTGACGCCACCCACGGGTTGTGGTGATGGTGGACACCACCGCTGCGGTGAAGGTACGGGGACTCCCGGGAGCGGTGTAGGGGCGCAGCTAGGTGTTGACCCCTCCGTGGGTAGGGGATGTTGGTCCCAGGGCCCGCTTGGCGAGGGGCTGGGGTGCAGGGCGCAAGGTGGCAGTGCAGCGCGGTGCCTGATGGCACTGGTGTACTCACGATTAAACCACACACAGCCACTGGTAAACCAAACGGGGTGACGAACGGGGCCCGCAGCTGGCTGCAGTTTCTCCAGATAGGTTGGTAATGTCCGCCTTTCTCCTGCACCTGTATGTGATCTTGGCTACTGTGCCTGGGCACTGGTAGCCCGCTCCCCGGCGTATATGTGTCGTATGAGCCCGTTTGCCCGCAGACGCTGAGGATCTCTGGCCTCTGGCGGTGGCTCCTATCCGGACGGGTTGGGCTGTTGCCTTCAGCCGCCGGAGCAGTGTGACAGCTGTGCAGCCCCACGCCGGTGATCGGTGAGAGTGAGTGAATGAGTCAGTGAGTCAGTCAGTGAGTGAGAGAGTTTGAGAGAGAGTGAGTGAGTGATTGATTTTCTGACAAGCAATGAATTTATATCACTTCTGGGCATGCTCAGAAGTAAAAACCAGATACGGTACATGCTTATGGCGTTTGAAGCATGCCACCGTATCCGGCTCACATAGACTTTCATTATGCACCATGCCGCACCTGGCGCTAGGCATTTTTTTGCCGCTGGCAAAAAACGTTCCTCTCTGCGTCCTGTGCAGCCGCCGGAGTGACGATTTTTGCCGCAATCGGCAAAAAACGGATCAAACGCAAGTACGGCGGATTGTCTATGAGGAAAAACCGCACCTGGCGGAAAAAAAAAAATGGATGCGTTTTTCCCACAAAGCGCCAGATTGTGCCGCACAGCAAAAACCTGATGTGTGAACATACCCTTAACTGCACACCCTGTTCAGCTCTCCTCCTGGGTCCTAGCTGCCTGCACACCCTGTTCAGCCCTCCTCCTGGGTCCTAGCTGCCTGCACACCCTGTTCAGCTCTCCTCCTAGGTCCTAGCTGCCTGCACACCCTGTTCAGCTCTCCTCCTGGGTCCCTAGCTGCCTGCACAGCCTGTTCAGCTCTCCTCCTGGGTTCTAGCTGCCTGCACAGCCTGTTCAGCCCTCCTCCTGGGTTCTAGCTGCCTGCACACCCTGTTCAGCTCTCCTCCTGGGTCCTAGCTGCCTGAACACCCTGTTCAGGTCTCCTCCTGGGTATTAGCTGCCTGCACACCCTGTTCAGCTCTCCTCCTGGGTCCTAGCTGCCTGCACACCCTGTTCAGCTCTCCTCCTGGGTCCTAGCTGCCTGCACACCCTGTTCAGCTCTCCTCCTGGGTCCTAGCTGCCTGCACACACTGTTCAGCTCTCCTTCTGGGTCCTAGCTGCCTGCGACACCCTGTTCAGCTCTTCTCCTGGGTCCTAGCTGCCTGCACACCCTGTTCAGCTGTCCTCCTGGGTCCTAGCTGCCTGCACACCCTGTTCAGCTCTCCTCCTGGGTCCTAGCTGCCTGCACACCCTGTTCAGCTCTCCTCCTGGGTCCTATCTGCCTGCACACCCTGTTCAGCTCTCCTCCTGCATCCTAGCTGTCTGCACACCCTGTTCATCTCCCCTCCTGGGTCCTAGCTGCCTGCACACCCTGTTCAGCTCTCTTTCTGGGTCCTAGCCGCCTGCACACCCTGTTCAGCTCTCTTCCTGGGTCCTAGCCGCCTGCACACCCTGTCGTTAACTCCCTGACTGTTCTGCACATTGCTGATCTGTGGCGGCTCAGAGCGATCACGGACAGCTTCTGCAGTTTCAGTTTGCTGGATGGGTGTGGATGGGGAGTGGATATGGGTGCGGCTGTTTGTAAAATGGGTGTGGTTAGGGGGCGTGGCCTAAAATTGCCGCGGCGCGCCGCAAACTTTGTCCCTCTTTCCCTTCTTTAAAAGTTGGGAGGTATGCCAGTATAGTCCCTATAGACCCCCATATAATATGATGTCCCCCCACAGTCCCCAGTATAGACCCCACAGACACCCATATAATATCATGTCCCCACACAGCCCTGAGTATAGACCCCACAAACCCCCATATAACATACCTCCCAACCGTCCCGGATACAGCGGGATTATCACGCTTTGCAGAGTTTCTCCCGTTGCCACGGGCGGGAGGTCTTTATCCCGGCTCCGCCCACCCACTCTCTCCCCGCCTCGCTGCTTTTCCCTCCTACCATCCTAACACGTGTCTTGAGCATTACAGAGCAGAGCGCGCTAGTCTCTGTGCTGCTGCTGCTGCTGCTAAGGTAATGAATGTCCCCAGCGCTGATTCCCTCCCTCCCCTCCGGTCCAGAGCCTGTGCTCCTCCAGCTGTTTCTCTGATCTATCGTGTGTGCAGTGTTTGCTTCTCAATGCTGCAGGCACACCACGGTAGATCAGGACATTGGGGAGAAGACAGTGTGTACTTACCACTTGTTTCCTCTCCTGCAGGTGCACAGACAGCACTGGCCGGTAATATGCAAAGATAGAAGCATTGGCAATGCTTCTTTCAGCTATCGACCACATGATCTCCTGCCTGGCAGAGCTGCTGCATCTTAGGCTAAGTTCACACCACTGGTTTTGCAGAGCCGGCCAATCCAGCTCTTAAACCTATGCAACGGATGCGGCGACAAAACCGCATCCTTTGCATTAGTTTTTTACATGCGGCCTGTCCGGTTTTTGCCGCTTGCGGCAGGCTACTGAGCATGCGCAGTGGAAAAAACCGCATGCGGCGTCCATAGGCATGCATTGCAAAAAGCGCCGCCGGATGCGGCGCGATGCGGTTTTTTTTGTTGGACAAAAAAACATGCCAGGCACCGTTCCATCCGGCCGCCGCATAGGCTAAATCTGCCGCATGCGGCAAAAACCGGACCGAATGCAAGCCCATGCGGCACAATACGGCACTAATGTAAGTCTATGCAGGAAAAACCGCAACCGGCGGAAAAAAAAAAATTGTTGTGTTTTTCCTGCAGAGCGCTGTATTGTGCCGCACGGCAAAAACCGGATGTGTGAAAGCAGCCTTAGGCTAAGTTCACACATCAGTTTTTTCCAATCAGGCACAATCCGGTTTGTGCCTGATGCAACGGATCCGTCTCAGATTGTGAAAAAACTGATGCGATGGATCCGTTTTTTGTTTTTTTTGCTATGCTGAGAGAGAGAGACAGAGACCCCACCATCACTGCACAAACGCCGGCACTACCTCACACGCATCATCACCGCACACGCCAACACTACCCAGCACGTATCATCACTGCACAGGCAGGCACTACCTCACACGCATCATCACCGCACACGCCAGCACTACCCAGCACGCATCATCACCGCACAGGCAGGCACTACCTCACACGCATCATCACCGCACACGCCAGCACTACCCAGCACGCATCATCACCGCACAGGCAGGCACTACCTCACACGCATCATCACCGCACACCCCTGCACTACCGCACGCATTATCACCGCACACGCCGGCACTACCCTGCACGCATCTTCACCGCACACAACCCGGCATTACCTCAGTGACGTCACCGCTGACAGCGCGACTCCATTCAGTTGCTGCGTGGAGCTGATAGAGAGAGGTGGTGTTCTACTGCCGTTCCTGTCAGCTTCATGTAGTAGAGCTGAGAGCGTCGCGGGACCTCTGTGGATTACGTCGGACCTGGAGGAGTATTTGGGGATTTTAATAAAATGGTGAAAGAGGGTGTTGTTTTGTCTTTTATTCCAAATAAAGGATTGTTTTGGGTGTATGTGTTTATTTACTTTCACTTACAGGTTAATCATTGGGGGTGTCTCATAGACTCCTGCCATGATTAACCCCTTATTACCACAATTGCCATCGCACCAGGGCAATTCAGGAAGAGCCGGGTAGAGTCCCTGGACTGTCGCATCTAATGGATGCGGCTCCGGGCGGCTGCTGGCTGATATTTTTAGGCTGGGGGGCTCCCCATAACGTAGAGCTCCCCATCCTGAGAATACCAGCCTTCAGCCGTGTGGCTTTATCTTGGCTGGTATCAAAATTGGGGGGGAACCGCACGCCGTTTTTCTTTTCTTTTTTTTTTTTTTCTTTACAATATAGACCCGCCCACCGGCTGCTGTGATTGGTTGCAGTGAGGCAGCTGTCACTCAGCGTGGGGGCGTGTCTGCCTGCAACTAATCATAGGCGCCGGTGTGCGGGGAAAGCAGGGAATACGAGATTGAATAATGAGCCGGCGGCATTTTCAAATCAGGAGAAGCCACCGGAGCAGTGTGACAGCCGTGCAGCCCTGCGCCGGTGATCGGTGAGTGGGTGAGAGTGAGTGAATAAGTCAATGAGTCAGTCAGTGAGTGAGAGAGTTTGAGAGTGAGTGATTGATTGATTTTCTGACAAGCAATGAATTTATATCACTTCTGGGCATGCTCAGAAGTAAAAACCGGATACTGTACATGCTTCCGGCGTTTCAAGCATGACACCGAATCCAGCTTGCATAGACTTTCATTATGCACCATGCCGCACAGCGCCGCACCCGGAGCTATGCATTTTTTTGCCGCTGGCAAAAAACGTTCCTCTCTGCGTCCTGTGCGGCCGCCGGAGTGACGTTTTTTGCCGCATCAGGCAAAAACCGGATCAAACGCAAGTACATGCGGCACAATCCGGCGCTAATAAAAGTCTATGAGGAAAAACCACACCCGGCGGCAAAAAAAAAACCAGATGCGTTTTTCCCGCAAGGCGCCGGATTGTGCCACACAGCAAAAACCTGATGTCTCAACACACCCTTAGCTGCCTGCACACCCTGTTCAGCTCTCCTAGGTCCTAGCTGCCTGCACACCCTTTTCAGCTCTCCTCCTGGGTCCTAGCTGCCTGCACACCCTGTTCAGCTCTTCTCCTGGGTCCTAGCTGCCTGCACACCCTTTTCAGCTCTCCTCCTGGGTCCTAGCTGCCTGCACACCCTGTTCAGCTCTTCTCCTGGGTCCTAGCTGCCTGCACACCCTGTTCAGCCCTCCTCCTAGGTCCTAGCTGCCTGCACACCCTGTTCAGCCCTCCTCCTGGGTCCTAGCTGCCTGCACACCCTGTTCAGCTCTCCTCCTGGGTCCTAGCTGCCTGCACACCCTGTTCAGCTCTTCTCCTGGGTCCTAGCTGCCTGCACACCCTGTTCAGCTCTCCTCCTGGGCCCTAGCTGCCTGCACACCCTGTTCAGCTCTCCTCCTGGGTCCTAGCTGCCTGCACACCCTGTTCAGCCCTCCTCCTGGGTCCTAGCTGCCTGCACACCCTGTTCAGCTCTCCTCCTGGGTCCTAGCTGCCTGCACACCCTGTTCAGCTCTTCTCCTGGGTCCTAGCTGCCTGCACACCCTTTTCAGCTTTCCTACTGGGTCCTAGCTGCCTGCACACCCTGTTCAGCTCTCCTCCTGGGTCCTAGCTGCCTGCACACCCTGTTCAGCCCTCCTCCTGGGTCATAGCTGCCTGCACACCCTGTTTAGCTCTCCTCCTGGGTCCTAGCTGCCTGCACACCCTGTTTAGCTCTCCTCCTGGGTCCTAGCTGCCTGCATACCCTGTTCAGCTCTCCTCCTGGGTCCTAGCTGCCTGCACACCCTGTTCAGCTCTCCTCCTGGGTCCTAGCTGCCTGCACACCCTGTTCAGCTCTCCTCCTGGGTCCTAGCTGCCTGCACACCCTGTTCAGCTCTCCTTCTGGGTCCTAGCTGCCTGCACACCCTGTTCAGCCCTCCTCCTGGGTCCTAGCTGCCTGCACACCCTGTTTAGCTCTCCTCCTGGGTCCTAGCTGCCTGCACACCCTGTTCAGCTCTCCTCCTGGGTCCTAGCTGCCTGCACACCCTGTTCAGCCCTCCTCCTGGGTCCTAGCTGCCTGCACACCCTGTTCAGCTCTTCTCCTGGGTCCTAGCTGCCTGCACACCCTGTTCAGCTCTCCTCCTGGGTCCTAGCTGCCTGCACACCCTGTTCAGCTCTCCTCCTGGGTCCTAGCTGCCTGCACACCCTGTTCAACTCTTCTCCTGGGTCCTAGCTGCCTGCACACCCTTTTCAGCTCTCCTCCTGGGTCCTAGCTGCCTGCACACCCTGTTCAGCTCTTCTCCTGGGTCCTAGCTGCCTGCACACCCTTTTCAGCTCTCCTCCTGGGTGCTAGCTGCCTGCACACCCTTTTCAGCTCTTCTCCTGGGTCCTAGCTGCCTGCACACCCTGTTCAGCCCTCCTCCTAGGTCCTAGCTGCCTGCACACCCTGTTCAGCTCTCCTCCTGGGTCCTAGCTGCCTGCACACCCTGTTCAGCCCTCCTCCTGTGTCCTAACTGCCTGCACACCCTGGTCAGCTCTTCTCCTGGGTCCTAGCTGCCTGCACACCCTGTTCAGCTCTCCTCCTGGGTCCTAGCTGCCTGCACACCCTTTTCAGCTCTCCTCCTGGGTCCTAGCTGCCTGCACACCCTGTTCAGCTCTCCTCCTGGGTCCTAGCTGCCTGCACACCCTGTTCAGCCCTCCTCCTGGGTCCTAGCTGCCTGCACACCCTGTTCAGCTCTCCTCCTGGGTCCTAGCTGCCTGCACACCCTGTTCAGCTCTTCTCCTGGGTCCTAGCTGCCTGCACACCCTGTTCAGCTCTCCTCCTGGGTCCTAGCTGCCTGCACACCCTGTTCAGCTCTTCTCCTGGGTCCTAGCTGCCTGCACACCCTTTTCAGCTCTCCTCCTGTGTCCTACCTGCCTGCACACCCTGTTCAGCTCTCCTCCTGGGTCCTAGCTGCCTGCACACCCTGTTCAGCTCTTCTCCTGGGTCCTAGCTGCCTGCACACCCTGTTCAGCTCTCCTCCTGGGTCCTAGCTGCCTACACACCCTGTTCAGCTCTCCTCCTGGGTCCTAGCTGCCTGCACACCCTGTTCAACTCTTCTCCTGGGTCCTAGCTGCCTGCACACCCTTTTCAGCTCTCCTCCTGGGTCCTAGCTGCCTGCACACCCTGTTCAGCTCTTCTCCTGGGTCCTAGCTGTCTGCACACCCTTTTCAGCTCTCCTCCTGGGTCCTAGCTGCCTGCACACCCTGTTTAGCTCTCCTCCTGGGTCCTAGCTGCCTGCACACCCTGTTCAGCCCTCCTCCTAGGTCCTAGCTGCCTGCACACCCTGTTCAGCTCTCCTCCTGGGTCCTAGCCGCCTGCACACCCTGTAGTTAACTCCCTGCCTGTTCTGCACATTGCTGATCTGTGGTGGCTCAGAGCGATCACGGACAGCTTCTGCAGTTTCAGTTTGCTGGATGGGTGTAGATGGGGAGTGGATATGGCTGTGGCCGTTTGTAAAATGGGTGTGGTTAGGGGTGTGGCCTAAAAATTGCCGCGGTGCGCAAACTTTGTCCCTATTTCCCTTCTTTAAAAGTTGGGAGGTATGCATATAATATGTTCCCGCAGCCCCCAGTATAGACCCCACAGACCCCCATATATGTCCCCATACAGCTCCCAGTATTATGTCCACACACACACACACATATATGATGCCCTCACAGCCCCCAGTATGTTGACCCCCCCTTTCAGTAGCCAAATATATAAACCGCTTACACGCTCCTGCTTCGGGTTCTCTCCACCTCAGCCTCAATCTCCTCATCTGTCACACGTCTCACAGAGGACGCAGGTGGTGACGTCATCACGCTGTGCGACGTACTCTGCGCGCGCGGGACCAACGGTCTTCCTGAAGTAACTGGCGGTGCCCTGAGAGTATACCGCTCCTGTCCCCGGCGGCGCTCCCGAAGCACGAGGGACGGACGACAACCGGGAGCAGGAAGTGAGGGGTGACCGCCTTACCGAGGCCGGAGGGAGGAGCCCGCGGGGGCGCAGCAGTCACACGGTACATGGAGGGTATGGCCTTATGCAGTCATCTCCCGTGCTCTCTCTGCTGGCGGCTGCAGGTAGTGTCATGTCATCATCTATAGAGGATTCAGATCTCTGAGCTAACTCATCCGGTATGAAGGAATGACCGAGCACCGAATATTACACCTGTGTGCTGCAGATATGTGCAACAAATGGAGTATTCAAGGTTTCAGGCTAAAACCGGCCAAAATTAGGGCTCATGTTTGTCTGAGGATGGTCATTTATAGATTTTATCATATGACAATAGGAGAGAGTCAGGGTAAATACTGTTTTGTGTGAGCTGGGGGAGGGGGGGGCTGCTATAACAGAGAGAAGCCTAAATAAATATTAATTCCAGATTACAAAAACAACATGTTCAATCTACTGAAAATAATAAAATGTAGGAGATACTGCTGTCACTCCCAGTCCTGGGAGTCTCTATAACAACAAAGGACGTGACTACGGATGCTTCACATCAGAAACACGTTGTTGGAGTCAGAAGGGAAATTGTTGGGACATACTAAAAAGAATGAAGAAAAGGAATGACCAAAAAGAATGAACATAATAACTTCTTGGTTCCAAATTATAGAGATGAATAGTAGGTTTCTTAGACATCATAGACAGGGAATGAAAATGGAATATACAGTATGTAGACAATAGGGAAATGTACAGATATCCCATATAAACAACTATATTTTATTCCCTGAGCTTCTTGGGTGGGGAATGAAAATGGAATATATGTAAATAATGCGGAAATGTACACATATTCCATATAAACAGATGTATATTTTATTCCTTGAGCTTCTTAGGTGGGGAATATATGTAGATAACAGGGAAATGTACACACATTCCATGAAAACAGATGTATATTTTTCTCCCTGAGATTCTTAGGTGGGGAATAAACATGGAATATATGTAGATAACAGGGAAATATACACATATTCCATATAAACAGATGTATATTTAACTCCCTGAGCTTCTTAGGTGGGGAATAAACATGGAATATATGTAGATAACAGGGTAATGTACACATATTCCATTTTAACAGATGTATATTTTACTCCCTGAGCTTCTTAGGTGGGGAATAAACATGGAATATATGTAGTAGCTGTAGTACCCAGGCTTTGTCCGGGATAGTAACTATCTCTGTCTCTCTCCCAGTCTCTCTGTGTCTCGCTGTCTGTCTCTTTCACCGGCTGTCTCTTTCCCCGGCTGTCTCTTTCACCGGCTGTCTCTTTCCCCGGCTGTCTCTTTCCTCGGCTGTCTCTTTCCCCGGCTGTCTCTTTCCCCGGCTGTCTCTTTCCCCGGCTGTCTCTTTCCCGGTCTGTCTCTTTCCCGGTCTGTCTCTTTCCCGGTCTGTCTCTTTCCCGGTCTGTCTCTTTCCCGGTCTGTCTCTTTCCCGGTCTGTCTCTTTCCCGGTCTGTCTCTTTCCCGGTCTGTCTCTTTGCCGGTCTGTCTCTTTGCCGGTCTGTCTCTTTGCCGGTCTGTCTCTTTGCCGGTCTGTCTCTTTGCCGGTCTGTCTCTTTGCCGGTCTGTCTCTTTGCCGGTCTGTGTCTTTTGCCGGTCTGTGTCTTTTGCCGGTCTGTGTCTTTTGCCGGTCTGTGTCTTTTGCCGGTCTGTGTCTTTTGCCGGTCTGTGTCTTTTGCCGGTCTGTCTCTTTTCCCGGTCTGTCTCTTTCCAGGTCTGTCTCTTTCCAGGTCTGTCTCTTTGCCCGGCTGTCTCTTTGCCCGGCTGTCTCTTTGCCCGGCTGTCTCTTTGCCCGGCTGTCTCTGTCTCTATCTCTCTGTCTCTTTCTGCGTCTGTCTCTGTCTGTGTCTCTGTCTGTGTCTCTGTCTGTCTCTTTTTCTGTTTCTCTCTCTATCCGTCTCCCCATCTTATTACCTCACACATTGGCTTTTTTACTTTGTTCCTATAGCAACCACTGACAGTTTCTATTAATAGCCGGTATCTCCCAGCTTCATTCAGATAAATGGAGGCAGGATTTTTGTAGAGTAACTGTAAAGCGCGGGGTTAAATTTTCCCGTCCAAACATAGTCTATGACATTCCCTGAGTCACATGAGTAGTCTATGCAAAAGTTCGTGATTGCAAATGCGACGGTGCGGATTCCTTTTGCGGACACACACACACACACACTCACACACACACTCACACACACTCAGTTTTATATATTAGATAAGAGGGAAATGTACACACACTCTATTAAAACAGGTGTATATTTTATTCCATGAGCTTCTTAGGTGGTTAATGAAAATGGAATGTATGTAAATAATGCGGAAATGTACACATATTCCATATAAACAGATGTATATTTTATTCCTTGAGCATCATAGGTGGGGAATAAACATGGAATATATGTAGTAGCTGTAGTACCCGGCGTTGCCCGGGATAGTAACTGTCTCTCTGTCTCTCTTCCAGTCTCTGTCTGTGTGTCGCTGTCTGTCTCTTTCCTTGTCTGTCTGTTTCTATCTCTCTGTCTGTATTTGCATCAGTCTATCTGTCTCAATTTCTGTATCTGTCTCTCTCTGTCTCTTTGCCCGGCTGTCTCTTTGCCTGGCTGTCTCTTTGCCCGGCTGTCTCTTTGCCTGGGCTGTCTCCTTTTCCGGGCTGTCTCCTTTCCCGGGCTGTCTCCTTTCCCGGGCTGTCTCCTTTCCCGGGCTGTCTCCTTTCCCGGGCTGTCTCCTTTCCCGGGCTGTCTCCTTTCCCGGGCTGTCTCCTTTCCCCGTCTGTCTCCTTTCCCCGTCTGTCTCCTTTCCCCGTCTGTCTCCTTTCCCCGTCTGTCTCCTTTCCCCGTCTGTCTCCTTTCCCCGTCTGTCTCTACATACATACACTGAGCTTTATATATTAGACTAGATGTAGTATCCGGGCGTTGCTCGGGATGGTAACTATCTCTCTTCGAGTTTGTCGGTGTCTGTCTGGCTGTCTCTGTGTGTCTGTCTCTCTCTATCTCTGTGTCTCTCTCTTTCTCTGTGTCTGTCTGTGTCTGTCTCCTTCCAGGGCTGTCTCTTTGCCCGTCTGTGTCTTTGCCCGTCTGTGTCTTTGCCCGTCTGTGTCTTTGCCCGTCTGTGTCTTTGCCCGTCTGTCTCTTTGCCCGCCTGTCTCTTTCCAGGGCTGTCTCTTTCCAGGGCTGTCTCCTTTCCCCGTCTGTCTCTGTCTGTGTCTCTGTCTATCCGTCTCCCCATCCTATTACCGTATTTTTCGCTTTATAAGACACACTTTTGTTTCCCCAAATTTTGGGGGAAAGTAGGGGGTGCGTCTTATAAGCCGAATATGCGGGGGGGGGGGGTATATATATATATATATATATATATGTACACTGCAGGGTCCAGGGGAGGTGGGGGCGCTGCTGGGGGCAGGTGAACGCTGCAGCAGCAGCGTTTGATTTCCTGCTCCCGCTCATATAATATGCACAGCCGCTGTCCATCTCCGGTGGTGCTGAAATCGCACCGCAGTGAGGGGCTGGGGCAGCGGTGCATTTTATATGTCTCTGCGCGCCCCTGTGATGGTACATGCCCCCCCTGTGTTAGATTTGGCCCCCAGGCTGCTGCTCATTCTAAAATAGAAAAGCTTTACTTACCCCCTCCAGCGTTTCTCCCCGTGTCCCTGCTTCCACTGTGATCAGGCACGCAGAGATCTCAGTCTGCTGTGCCGATCACATGACCGCACTGAGAACCAGGACGTAAGGAAGAGAAGCACGGAGCCAGACAGGAGGGAGCTCAGCGCTGGAGGAGGTAAGGAAAGAGTGTTTTTTTTTACTATGGGCAGCAGCCTGGGGGCGATATCTAACACAGGGGGACTTGTGCGATCTATATAGGGGCCATGGGCAGCACTATGGGGGCGATATCTAACACAGGGGGACTTGTGCGATCTATATAGGGGCCATGGGCAGCACTATGGGGGCGATATCTAACACAGGGGGACTTGTGCGATCTATATAGGGGCCATGGGCAGCACTATGGGGGCGATATCTAACACAGGGGGACTTGTGCGATCTATAGGGGCCATGGGCAGCACTATGGGGGCGATATCTAACACAGGGGAACGTGTGCAATCCATAGGGGACCATAGGCAGCACAGGGGAACGTGTGCAATCCATAGGGGACCATAGGCAGCACAGGTGAACGTGTGCAATCCATAGGGGACCATAGGCAGCACATGGGAATGTATGCAATCCATAGGGGGCCATAGGCAGCACAGGGGAATGTATGCAATCCATAGGGGGCCATAGGCAGCACAGGGGAACGTGTGCCTTCATAAGGGGGCTATATTCAATATAAGGGGACCATATCCAGATTAAGGGGGCTAATTTTAGGATGGGGGGCTATGAGGGACATATACCCTATATGATTTGTTAGAGGGACACTGGCATTATAAGATGGACCCCATTTAACATTAAAAAAAAAAAATCTCTTTTCCTTCACCAAATTTGGGGGTGCGTCTTATAATCAGGTGCGTCTTATAAAGCGAAAAATACGGTACCTCACACTTTGGCTTTTTTACTAACCGTTTATTTTGTTCCTATAGCAACCACTGACGGTTGCTATTAATAGCCTGTATCTCCCTGCTCCATTCAGATAAATGGAGGCAGGATTTTTGGAGAGTAACTGTAAAGCGCGGGGTTAAATTTTACCTTCCAAACATAGTCTATGATGTTCCCTGAGTCACATGAGGAGTCTGTGCAAAATTTTTTGATTGTAAATGCGACGGTGCGGATTCCTTTAGCGGACACACACACACACACACACACACATACACACATACTCTCAGCTTTATATATTAGATAACAGGGAAATGTACACACATTCCATGAAAACAGGTGTATATTTTATTCCATGAGCTTCTTAGGGGGGGAATAAACATGGAATATATGTAGATAACAGGGAAATGTACACATATTCCATATAAACAGATTTATATTTTACTCCCTGAGCTTCTTAGGTGGGGAATAAACATGGAATATACTGTATTTACATAATAGGGACATTTACACACACATATACCACACAAACAAGTGTATGTTTTACTCTCTGAGCTTCTTAGGTGGGGAATGAACATGGGATATCCTGTATGTGGAAAATAGGGAAATGTACAGTGCTGGCCAAAAGTATTGGCACCCATGCAATTCTGTCAGAGAATACTCAGTTTCTTCCTGAAAATGATTGCAATCATAAATTCTTTGGTATTATTATCTTCTTTTATTTTGCTTGCAATGAAAAAACACAAAAGAGAATGAAACAAAAATCAAATCATTGATCATTTCACACAAAACTCCAATAATGAGCCAGACAAAAGTATTGGCACCCTTAGCCTAATACTTGGTTGCACAACCTTTAGCCAAAATAACTGCGAACAACCGCTTCCGGTAACCATCAATGAGTTACTTACAATGCTCTGCTGGAATTTTACACCATTCTTCTTTGGCAAACTGCTCCAAGTCCCTGAGATTTGAAGGGTGCCTTCTCCAAACTGCCATTTTGAGATCTCTCCACAGGTGTTCTATGGGATTCAGGTCTGGACTCATTGCTGGCCACTTTAGTAGTCTCCAATGCTTTCTCTCAAACCATTTTCTAGTGCTTCTCGAAGTGTGTTTTGGGTCATTGTCCTGCTGGAAGACCCATGATCTTTGAGGGAGACCCAGCTTTCTCACACTGGGCCCTACTTTATGCTGCAAAATTTGTTGGTAGTCTTCAGACTTCATAATGCCATGCACACGGTCAAGCAGTCCAGTGCCAGAGGCAGCAAAGCAACCCCAAAACATCAGGGAACCTCCGCCATGTTTGACTGTCTGGACCTTGTTATTTTCTTTCAATGCCTCTTTTTTTTTCCTGTAAACTCTATGTTGATGGCTTTTCCCAAAAAGCTCTACTTTTGTCTCATCTGACCAGAGAACATTCTTCCAAAACGTTTTAGGCTTTCTCAGGTATGTTTTGGCAAACTCCAGCCTGGCTTTTTTATGTCTCGGGGTAAGAAGTGGGGTCTTCCTGGGTATCCTACCATACAGTTCCTTTTCATTCAGACGCCGACGGATAGTACGGGTTGACACTGTTGCACCCTCGGATTGCAGGGCAGCTTGGACTTGTTTGAATGTTAAGCGGGCTTTACACGCTACGATTTCGCTACAGCGATCTCGTTGGGGTCACGGATTTTGTGACGCACATCCGGCCGCTGTAGCGATGTCGTAGCGTGTGACTCCTAGGAGCGATTTTGGATCGTTGCAAAAACGTCCAAAATCGCTCCTCGTTGACATGGGGGTCCGCTGCCAGTCGCTGCTGTCGCATGGGCGAAGTTGTTCCTCGTTCCTGCGGCAGTGCACATCGCTACGTGTGACGCCGCAGGAACGAGGATCTTCTCCTTACCTGCCTCCGGCCACAATGCGGAAGGAAGGAGGTGGGCGGGATGTTACGTCCTGCTCATCTCCACCCCTTCGCTTTCATTGGGCGGCCGCTTAGTGACGTCGCTGTGACGCCGAACGGACCGCACCCTTAGAAAGCAGACAGTACGCCAGTCACAGCGACGTCGCTATGCAGGTAAGTATGTGTGACTTGGGTGCCGGATTTTGTGCGCGACGGGCAGCGATATGCCCGTTTCGCACAAACGATGGGGGTGGGTCGCATGCTAGCGATATTGGGCCGGATATCGCAGCATGTAAAGCCACCCTTAGTCGAGGTTCTTTATCCACTATCCGCACAATCTTATGTTAAAATCTCTCATCAATTTTTCTTTTCCTTCCGCATCTAGGGAGGTTAGCCACAGTGCCATGGGCTTTAAACTTCTTGATGACACTGCGCACTGTAGACACAGGAACTTTCAGGTCTTTGGAGATGGACTTGTAGCCTTGAGATTGCTCATGCTTCCTCACAATTTGGATTCTCAAGTCCTCAGACAGTTCTTTGGTCTTCTTTCTTTTCTCCATACTCAATGTGGTACACACAAGGACACAGGACAGAGGTTGAGTCAACTTTAATCCATGTCAACTGGCTGCAAGTGTGATTTAGTTATTGCCAACACCTGTTAGGTGCCACAGGTAAGTTACAGGTTCTGTTAATTACACAAATTAGAGACGAATCACATGATTTTTCAAACAGTGCCAATACTTTTATCCACCCCCTTTTTTATGTTTGGTGTGGAATTATATCCAATTTGGCTTTGACAATTTTTTTTTTTTTTTTTTATTGAAGACAAATTAAATGAAGATAATAATACCAAAGAATTTGTGATTGCAATCATTTTCAGGAAGAAAATGAGTATTCTCTGACAGAATTGCAGGGGTGCCAATACTTTTGGCCAGCACTGTATAATGAGATATATGACACTCTCTGAGTGAGATTAGTGCTTTTTTTGGTAGTATATCTTATAAGCATAGCAGGTTATGTGACCTAGAGATGATGTCAAAAGAGGTGGAATCATAATGATGTTTATTAATATATGATCCACCTGCTAGTCATCATAGTTGTATTCTTGACCAACGGACGGAGGATACATCGGTAATATATATTTTGTGAGATGGGGCCATTATATCCTCTTCTCCCTGGTTTCAGTAAACATTTTGTACGATCCCTCGGTGATGCTGTTAGAGATGGAGATAGGGAGTTGATGCTGTGTCCTCTATGAATGAGGGGTCATGCGATTCTGTGGTCTCGCCTACATGGGCATCACTAGTTGGATCTTGTGACGTCCCTAGTGATCATTTTCTATCTAGGTCCCTGTTATATAATATGTCATCCACTAATATTAATATAGATATTTATAGTACTGCGATTATGTGGACTGGTAGGGACAGCAGGATCGGGCAAACCATGTGAGCCCTCGGTGACGTCGGCAAAGACGGGTATAGAGATAACACGCTCGGACCTGGCTGAATGAAAAGTCAGGTGATCCCCAAAGTAACGCCCACGGTGGAGGTACCGGGCGAGCTGTATGACATATGGCATACCGAACGGTCACGTTATATCCGGGTTCCTGAGACGCAGTGTGCTCTCCACTATAAACATCATAGATATCCATGGAAACCTGATGACGTGGACCTGTGGGGACGTCAAAGGTGGATCATAAAGAAAAAGGCAAGGTGGTGTGTAAAATGAGGGATACACCTTTAAGTACAAATATTGGTCTTTATTATAAGCAAAGTGGACACAAACACATTAAAATCACTTAAAAAGGCATAAAAAGCCTCAAATTTCCTTGTTTGATCCCTGTAAGGGACAAATACCCCCCTAGCTGTATACAGAGGTCACAATATACAGGTAAATTTAAACAGGGCTATGTTAATATGTATACAAACAGGAGTCACTCAATAATAACTGGATCATAGGCATGAGTATAAGCTTTACATCAAACATGGATACATAGAGAAATAACAATTACCACATACCCATAGATCATTAGCAGCACATATAAATAACAAACATATATGCAGTCCAGATAATAGAGAGATCCCTGAAAACAAAGCCCAGATACTACCAACCTTAGGCTCTGTGCGCACTAGAGATGTGAAGTTTCTCGAGAAAATTTCTTGAGAAACTTCTGCCAGTGAATGATTTCCGGACCTGCGGAAAAATCCGCATCAAATCCGCATGCGTTTTTGCCGCGGATTTGCCGCGGATTTGCCGCGGATTTGCCGCGGATTTTCCGCAGGTTGCTCCCTGCGGATTTTCAGGCTGTAAACTACAGTAGATATAAATAAAGCATGTTGAAAAAAACAAGAAAAAAAAATTATATGTGAGGTCATTTCCTTCTTCTTCACTCTCCATATTCTGTGGTGTATTTATTCTCCATTTACTTCAGTCAAGATGCCAAGCAATGCAATTTCCTCACAGCTGCACACGCCACATTTCCAACTTCTTTTGCTGACCGTTGTCACACTATTACGTCGCCGTAGAGAACAGGTATAATTTTTTATTTTTCATTTTTAGCATATAAAAAAAACAATTTTTGACATTAATAATATAATTTTTTTTAGGCAAAAAAAAAAAAAATGTGGATTCATCCGCTTCTTGTTGCTCGGGAGACAAAAGGACATTTTAGAGTCCTGTATAATGATTTACGAAGGTAGGTTTATTTTTTGACTATCTATTCATCTATCATTCTATCTATCTATCTATCTATCTATCTATCTATCTATCTATCCCTCTATCTATCCCTCTATCTATCCCTCTATCTATCCCTCTATCTATCTATCTATCCCTCTATCTATCTATCTATCTATCCCTCTATCTATCCCTCTATCTATCCCTCTATCTATCCCTCTATCTATCTATCTATCCCTCTATCTATCCCTCTATCTATCTATCTATCTATCTATCTATCCCTCTATCTATCCCTCTATCTATCTATCTATCCCTCTATCTATCCCTCTATCTATCCCTCTATCTATCCCTCTATGTATCTATCTATCTATCTATCTATCCCACTATCTATCCCTCTATCTATCTATCTATCCCTCTATCTATCTATCTATCCCTCTATCTATCCCTCTATCTATCCCTCTATCTATCTATCTATCTATCCCTCTATCTATCTATCTATCTATCCCTCTATCTATCCCTCTATCTATCCCTCTATCTATCCCTCTATCTATCCCTCTATCTATCTATCTATCCCTCTATCTATCTATCTATCTATCTATCTATCCCTCTATCTATCCCTCTATCTATCCCTCTATCTATCCCTCTATCCCTCTATCTATCCCTCTATCTATCCCTCTATCTATCTATCTATCCCTCTATCTATCCCTCTATCTATCTATCTATCTATCTATCCCTCTATCCCTCTATCTATCTATCTATCCCTCTATCTATCCCTCTATCTATCTATCTATCCCTCTATGTATCTATCTATCTATCTATCTATCTATCTATCTATCTATCCCTCTATCTATCCCTCTATCTATCTATCTATCCCTCTATCTATCTATCTATCTATCCCTCTATCTATCCCTCTATCTATCCCTCTATCTATCTATCTATCCCTCTATCTATCTATCTATCTATCCCTCTATCTATCCCTCTATCTATCCCTCTATCTATCCCTCTATCTATCTATCTATCCCTCTATCTATCCCTCTATCTATCTATCTATCTATCTATCCCTCTATCTATCCCTCTATCTATCTATCTATCTATCCCTCTATCTATCCCTCTATCTATCCCTCTATCTATCCCTCTATGTATCTATCTATCTATCTATCCCACTATCTATCCCTCTATCTATCTATCTATCCCTCTATCTATCTATCCCTCTATCTATCCCTCTATCTATCCCTCTATCTATCTATCTATCTATCTATCTATCCCTCTATCTATCTATCTATCTATCTATCCCTCTATCTATCCCTCTATCTATCCCTCTATCTATCCCTCTATCTATCCCTCTATCTATCTATCTATCTATCCCTCTATCTATCCCTCTATCTATCCCTCTATCTATCCCTCTATCTATCTATCTATCCCTCTATCTATCCCTCTATCCCTCTATCTATCCCTCTATCTATCTATCTATCCCTCTATCTATCCCTCTATCTATCCCTCTATCTATCCCTCTATGTATCTATCTATCTATCTATCCCACTATCTATCCCTCTATCTATCTATCTATCCCTCTATCTATCTATCTATCCCTCTATCTATCCCTCTATCTATCTATCTATCCCTCTATCTATCCCTCTATCTATCTATCTATCTATCCCTCTATCTATCTATCTATCCCTCTATCTATCTATCTATCTATCTATCTTTTTGTATCTATTTATTATCTATCTATCCATCTCTCTTTCTGTATGAATATATCCTTCTATCTATATTATTCTATAATTCTACCTATGTCTGTCTGTAGAAATCCTTTTTCTATCTCTGTCTACATATTTATCTGTGTCACATTTTTTGATTTATTAATTTTTTTTCCAGATTTCCCGAAAAGTTTACTTTGTTCTGTCGCTTGACTATTCCCGCCTTCGATAGACTATTATCAATTGTACAGTCTGATTTATTTTATGCGGATACCCGGATGAGGAAGTCAATTTCTGCTGAGGAGCGGCTGCTCATCACCTTGCGGTAATTATTTTTTAAAAATACTTTCAATTTTTTTTTAAATTTTATTTGTGATCATGTGAAGAGTTCATTTTCATGCATGCAATGTTTCTCTTTGTATCTATTTCTAATTCTTTGTCTTTGTATTTTGCAGATTTCTGGCCACAGGAGAGAGCTACACATCCCTGCACCTTCAATTTCGGGTTGGTAAATCAACCATCTCTGAAATTGTGAGGTGCACATGTGGCGTGATCTGGGAGAAATTGCAGCCCATGGTGATGCCTTCCCCAACCGAGGAGACTTGGCTTCAGGTTGCAGCGGGCTTTCAAACTGTGGCCAACTTCCCCAACTGCATAGGTGCGGTCGATGGCAAACATGTAAGAGTGCAGAAGCCACCGCGATCAGGATCACTCTTCTTTAATTATAAGAAGTATTTTTCGGTGGTCCTCATGGCGGTGGCTGATGCACATTACAAATTTATTGCCATTGATGTCGGTGCTTATGGCAGTACGGGGGATTCTCGGGTGTTGCGAACATCACAGATTGGACTGCAAGTTCTCCAGGATTGCGTAACGCTCCCAGCCCCACAACCTTTACCGGGCTCCACAGATCCACTCCCCTTTGTGATGGTATCGGATGAGGCATTTCCTTTATTGCCAAACCTGCTGCGCCCATACCCACGGAGGGGACTGGATACCCGGCGGAGGATTTTTAATTATAGGCTGAGTCGTGCACGCAGATATGTGGAGTGCACCTTTGGAATCCTGACTAGTCAGTGGAGGATTCTACACACAACCATCCAGTTAGAAACAGAAACCGTTGACACTGTGATTAAAG